>NC_089847.1:69503713-69803713 GCF_035609145.1 Eleutherodactylus coqui
CTGCCGCCGGCGCGGACCGCGCTGCAGACCCAGAGAGGGGACAGTAAAAAAAGCAGAGCGCTGACAGCGGAGGTCCCCTCAGGCATCCCCACACATGAGGGCGCCCAACGAATGGCGGGAGAAGAAAGGAGGGAGAGTCGGTCACCATCGCCAGGCAGAGGAAGCTTCATATCCTCACAGGTACCGGGGGGGTCTCCCAGGGGCAGCCCAACACAGCTACAGGAGGGCATTCAGAGCACCCCTATGAAGGCAGCAGCCCAGCAAGCAGAGGTACTTACCCAAGAGCAGCAGAGACGGGCTTAGCTGCAGAGAAGATCCCAGCCAAGAAGCCCCAGAGTGCTCACAGTAAATAACACTCACAGAAGGCAGTGTAAATGGAGCAACTACTACCTCCTCCATCCTCACAGCAGTCCCACACTCAGACGGCCCAGGGGGCATGGGGCACAGCATACCCGCAAGTAATGCACAACCAGCAGCAGCCAGTGCCACCCAAAACCCTCAAGACCGACCGTCCGACGACACTCAGACTTTAAAGGCATTATGGGAAATGATGTGTGAGCTACCCACTAAACTAGACCTAGAAACGCACGTGAGGCATATTGAAGAGAAACAAGAATCAGCCTTATCAGCGGTGAAGCTCTCAGTACAAGAACTTACGGAACGGGTCAACACCCTAGAACAGACGACGGCCACCCCGTGTATGGACTTTCAACATCTCGCCGAAACAGTGGAAAAGCAGCAGAAACAGATCAGAGATCTAACCTTGCACTTAGATGATGTAGAAAACAGAGGACGCCGTAACAATTTAAAACTGAGAGGCATCCCAGAAGACATCCCGCCAGAAGCGCTACACGACTGCGTCACGGCAGTCTTCAACAAACTCCTACACCGACCAGAAGACAGGGCAATAGAGCTCGACAGAGTCCACCGTCTACTTGGAGGGAGAGCACGAAATGCGAATTTCCCCAGAGATGTCATCTGCCGGGTGCATTTTTTCCGACAAAAAGAAGAGATATTGCGCCTGGCATGGGAACAAGGCTCGGTCAGATTCAGGGGAAACGAGATCACCATTTTACCAGACGTATCCAGACTAACCTTAAACAGCCGGAGATTGATCCGTCCCCTATTAGATGCAGCTCGCAGAGCAGACGCAACCTACAAATGGGGGCACCCCTTCCACCTGATCCTGCGTAAAAGAGGCCGCTTATACACGGTCAAAACACCATCTGACCTAGAAGGGGCGTTCGCATTCCTGGAAGAGCCCCCAGTCCCTATCCCAGACTGGACACTACCTATAGACCCCCTTGCGATATCCAATTAAGGAGGTGGCCCATTCTACTACCAGGAAACAAAAAACACAACGTCAAAACCGTCCCCAGCTACGACGTCCGAGGACCATCACTGCCCTCAACGCAAAAACTCTAAGAAAAAGAACTTTAACATGGTTAACTCACACCGAAGCGCAGGACCCTGCTCTATCTCTGAACGGGCGCAAAGCAAGAAGTCTCAGCAAAACCCACCCATATAGCCCCTCAAAGGACACAAAACGGTTCCACAGAAGGAATCCCCATCATCAGAGCCCCCCCGCCTGCGAACTAATTGACATTCCATCTAAACGGTCGGTTCCCTACAGGCACTGACAGACAAGCTGCGGCAGAGCAGCTCACACCCACAACGGAACGAAGTGTCCACCTTTCGTTAACGTCAGTCCGTGAAGAACACACCTCTGAGAAACATCACAGAGAACGGATCAGCGGCCTTTTTCTCCGACCAGAGCCTTTCTTCGTACCCTCAAGTAGGGCTCCGGGGACCTCGGCTCAGCCTTCCCTAGGGCAGGGGTCCAGGCCTCCGGATAAACTTAAAGTATAGAGTGATTAATATTTTATTCTCCCTGTGTTTGTCAAGCCTTTCGTCTACTATCCATCCCTCTTACCCTCCCCCTCTGCCCCTCCCCATACCTACCCAAGTTTCTAACCACAAGCCATTAACAACCGTGTCTGACTTTCAGGGTTCCTAGGCAATTGACCATGTCTACAGATCACGCAAACCTCTCTGTGATTTCTATCAACACGCAGGGGCTCAACATTCCTGAAAAAAGGTCCTCCATCCTCCATTTCCTCTGGAAGAAAAGGGCAAAGATAGCCTTTATACAAGAAACCCACTTCCGCACAGACGCTGTCCCAAAGTTTGGGAACGCGAGATTCCTGAAAGCATACCACAGCACAAACGCGGAGGTCAAAGCGAAGGGAATGCCAATCCTAATCTCCAATACCATTCCGTGGGAGCATGGGGAGACGCGCAGTTCCTATACGTCAAAGGTAAGCTCGCAAACACACAAGTCACACTGGCGTCCTTGTATCTCCCCAACTCCAACCAAGCGTCCTTCCTGGAAAGGGCCCTGGAGGACCTGGGTGAATTCAAGGAGGGCACCCTGATACTAGGGGGGGACTTCAATATGCCACTAGACCCTCAGGTAGATACATCAAGAGGGAGCAGCTCTCTCCCGACATCCGCACACCGCAGGTTCAAAAAGATTTTACACAAACACCAGTTGATTGATGCATGGAGGATCTTACACCCGACCACAAAAGATTATACCTTCTTCTCCCCACCACATAACGTGTACTCCAGAATCGACTTTTTTCTGGTACACCACTCCTCCCTGGCTCAACTCATATTGGCTGAAATAGACAGCATCACATTCTCAGATCATGCTCTAATCACCCTCACATTATCACTCCCCACTATACATAAAAGAGAATGGAATTGGAGACTAAACGAATCTCTGCTCAAAGACCCGACAGCATTAGAGAAGTTAAGCCTAACTCTACAAAATTACTTCGAACAAAACAATACTCCAGAAGTAAACCCCCTGACGATGTGGGAAGCACATAAGTGCGTCATACAGGCGTCCCTCATCAGCTTAGGGGCCTATATCAAAAAACAAAGAGGAGCGCAGCTCCAAGAGCTACTAAAACGCATGCAAAACCTAGAATTGGCTCATAAATCATCCTTAGATAGGACACAAGGCGCGGAACTAGCACAATTGAGGGACAAAGTACGTAAAATAAGTCTAGACCAGGCGAAGATGAACCTGTTAAAGTGCAGAAGACACTTCTTTGAATTTGGCAACAAACCTAGCCGGCACTACGCAACGTCAGAGAGTGAACATACGTCCCACAAATCACTAATTCTAAAGGGAAGACACTGCACATACCTAAACAAATCTCGGAGGCATTCAGGGAATATTATCAAACACTATACAACCTCTCCCCCCCAAATCAGAGCAGGACAGAGAATCACGCAAAAAACGGATACGGGAGTACATCCAACAAGCAAAACTAGGTAAATTCACACAAGGAGCAATAGACGTAATGGACGCCCCAATAACACAGAACAAATTATCCAAAGTCCTATCAGAAGCTCCCTCTGGGAAAGCACCAGGTCCAGACGGCCTAACCTTACCATATTACAAAAAATTAATGGGAATCCTATCACCCCATTTCTTAAGGGCGTATAACTTACTGACAATGGGGCACGATATGCCCACAGATTCATTAAGGGCCCACATAACCGTGATCCCAAAGGAGGGGAAAGACCCTGCACAATGTCAGAGCTATAGGCCCATCTCCCTTCTAAATGTAGATTTAAAAATTTTCTCCAAGATACTAGCAAACCGAATATCCCCATACCTACAGCGGCTGATACACAAAGACCAAGTGGGCTTCGTCCCACAGAGAGAAGCCAGAGATGATTCCATAAAAGCCATAAACTTGATCCATTACGCGGAAAAACTATCCACCCGAATGTGCATACTGTCAACGGACGCAGAAAAAGCATTTGACAGGGTGGACTGGGACTTCCTATTTGCCACCCTGTCACAACTTGGGACAGGACCCCACATGACACAATGGCTAGCGAGTTTGTACTCTAACCCAACAGCAGAGATCAGAGTAAATGGCCAGCTCTCGTCCTCCTTTCCCATCACAAACGGGACAAGACAGGGCTGTCCACTATCGCCACTGATCTTCGTCATATGCCTTGAACCTCTCCTAAGTCACATCCGGTACAATCAAGACATAGGGGGGTTAGTCCTAAAAGACACAGAATCTAAAATTGCAGCCTACGCGGATGACCTTCTATTCTTTATTACTAAACCGCAGATATCTTTACCCAACCCAATAGCAGAAATCGATAGATACATGAAATTATCAAATTTTAAGATCAATTACCGGAAATCCGCGGCAATGAATATTTCACTCCCACAGACCCTCACGGAGGAGCTCAAAGACTCATTCTCGTTTCCCTGGAGGAGGGACAAAATCCTCTATCTAGGGATTTACCTTACGCCCAGGGTGACAGAGCTGTTTCTCGCAAACTATGCTAATCTAATAAGCAAGATCCGCCTACATCTAAACTCATGGACAAAGGGACTCTTCTCGTGGTTTGGGAGGGGGGCCATATTCAAGATGAACATCTTACCGAGAGTGCTATACCTATTCCAGGCATTACCAATACACGTACCTAGGCAATTCTTCCAGCAATTACTCTCCCTCATGTCTAAATTTATCTGGGCATCTAAACCAACCCGAGTATCCCGTAACATCTTGACTAGAACAAAAAAGGAGGGAGGGATGGGTCTGCCGAACTTCCCCCGGTATTACCAGGCGGTCCATCTCGCACGTATAATAGACTGGCACAGACACAGGGGAGCCAAACAGTGGATTGACCTAGAACAGACGGCCACGCCGGTACCTCTGGTAGTACTCCCATGGATTAAAATCCAGGCCACAACAGAACTGACAAATCACCCAACTATCGGCCCCACACTGACAAGTTTAATAAGGATCACAGAGGAAGCGGGAGTATCTCCTAGACCCTCCCCCATGTACCCGATACCTGGCAACCCGGATTTTCCTCCGGGCAATGAGGATAAAATATACCAAGAAAGGCTCACGGGCGGGAAATTCAGGGCGAGCCACTTCCTCAGAGAGGGCCAGTGGTGGACGGGTGAGGACCCGAGCAACGAGACGGACCAAGTCAGGCTCACATTCTGGCAAAGTATTCAACTAAGACATTTCCTTCGGTCCCTCCCACACCCCAATATATATACACACCCCAAGACACAATTTGAGATTGCGTGTAGCGAAGAAGGTCCAGACACACATTGTCAAGGGTGTACAACATTCTAACCACACAAGAGGAGAATCCACCCCCAAGATACATACAGCAGTGGGAAAAGGACCTTAATACAACATTCAGTCCAGAGGAAAGGGAGAGAATATTCACACTGACGCATACAACCTCCCTATCAAGCCAGATACAGGAATCAGGATATAAGATCCTATCACGCTGGTACAGGGTGCCCTCCCATCTACATAAGATGTTCCCCTTGGTCTCCCCATTATGCTGGAGATGCGGATCAGAGCAGGGGACGCTTCTACATATCTTTTGGGACTGCCCGGTGTTGGCGAGCTACTGGTCGGAAGTGTGGAGAATCACATCCAAATTCACTACATACACCCTAAACAAAACACCAGCCCTCTTCCTCCTGCACCACTGCGACGTCCTTATCTCTACTTACAAGAAGTTAGTGGTCCGCGACCTGATTAACGCAGCGAGATCCTGCATCCCCAGACTGTGGAGACAGACAGAACCCCCTATAATAAGGATGTGGTTAAACTCGGTAAACTGGACGATGGAGATGGAGGACCTCACGGCCACACTGAGAGGTACGCAAAACAAATTTAGGAAGACCTGGTATCACTGGATAGAATTCCAGAACACGGTAGAGTTCACTCAACTTTGAGATTATACACAGTCATATGTGGTACCCCATCTGTTCCTGCCCAATTTCTCCACCCCCCTCACTCCCTAATAAATGTAAGTTCTCATTAAGGTTCCACCCTTAGGAGTTATATACAGCATAGTTTATTTGAAAACCAACAGTTCTGACAGATACGGTACAGGAAAACCAAGACTTTCAGGAACATCAAACAGAAACATAATCCTGACCGGGTCGAGTAATTACTAGCTGTTACTGTAATATTTGTCAAAGTTATCTAAATATTTTTGTATCCAGAAGAAATCACTTGACAGATTACCTAATGTATGGAAACCAAAATGAAAATGTTAAATAAAGAATTAAAAAAAAAAAATGTAAAAAGGTATGTCTGCTGAAACATGAAAGCGGAAACAATTAACTGGTTCTTAAAGTGAATGTTAGTAATGGGAGACTAAATATACAATTGGCTAACAGATTTCTTAAACGTAACTGATTAACCTAAAAATGCTCTTATTACTATATGTTAGAAATGTTGTCACTTAACCCCTTCGTGACAAAGCCTGCTTGCGCCTTAGTGACGGAGCCAAATTTTGGAAATCGGACATGTGTCACTTTAACATACAATAACTCCGTAAAGGTTTTGCATATCCAAGTGATTCTGACATTTTTTCGCCCCATATTGTACTTCATTTAGGTGGTAAAAATAGACCGATAGAATTTCTGTATATTTATTAAAAGTGCCAAAATTGGGAAATTTTAGATTTTTTTTTTCACATTTTCAACTGTAATATCTCAAATATTTCCAAACATAATGTACAAATTTTGCTAAGATATATATTTCCATCTGTTTATTTTATTCTGGAAAACTTTTGTGTTTTTTTAAAAAAACATTTGGGAGACGTACCAATTTAACACTACATATCAACAGGAGGAACATTTTATTTTCCTACACCAAGCCAAGATTGCAAGGCTCATAGGTGTCAGAATGATATATACCCCCACAAATGACCACATTTTAAAAACTACACCCTTAATGTATTCATTGAGGTGTGTCATGAGTATTTTGACTCCCAGAGTTTTGTTTCAGGAGTTAACACAATTTAGAGAAAAAAATAAGATTTCATATTTTTGCAAATATGTTATTTTCAAGACTTTTTCTATAGTACACATGAAAATGAGGATTTACCCCTAAAATGGATACTCCTGTTTGTCCGGTGTTCAGAAACATACCCATTGTGGCCCTAATCTTCTGTCTGTATGCACAACGGGGACCAAACCGAAAGGAGCAGCTGGTGCTTTTCAGAACAGACATTTTGCGTAACCCCTTGAGTGGGGGGGTTCTTACCCCCCCTGTCAGACCCACCAGGGCAGGTTTTTTAAATGGTCTAATCATTTAATTTCAACTAATTTTGAAGTCGCGTTCCAAGAGCCATAACTTTTTCATTTTTCCATTGACCCAACCATATGAGGGCTTGTTTTTTTGCGGGACAAGTTGTACTTTTTGATGGCATCATTTTTGGGTATATATAATGTATTGCATAACTTTTGTAAAAAAATTTGTAGGGAGACTGGGGGAAAAAGAAAGAAATTCTGCCATTTGTTTTTTCGATTTCATTTTTACGGTGTTCAGTGTGCAGAATAATGAATATGATAACATTATTCTCTGAGTCAGCACGATTCCGGTGATACCAAGTTTATACAGATTTTTATGTTTTGCTATTTTTGTACATTTAAAACATTTTTTTTTTCTTAAAGGTTTGCTTTTGTGTTGCCACATTCCAAGAGCCGTATCATTTTATTTTTCCATTGCCAGAGCTCTAGAAGTAGCCTTGTTTTTTGCGCGATGAACTCTAGTTTTCATTTATCTAATTTTTTTGGAACATGTAAAATTTTGATAGCTTTTTATTCCCTTTTTTCTAGAGGCAAGATTAACAAAATCTGCAATTCTGGCATGTTTTTTATTTTTATTTTTCACTGCATTCTCTGAGCAGTATAAATAATGTATTAAAGTAATTCTACAGGCCAGTACGATTATGCCAATACCAAATTGTAATAGTTTTTTTTTTTCTTTTTCACGACTTTTTCACACACACAAAAAAAAGTAATAAAAGTTAAAATCACCCTCCTTTTGTCATGTCTATAATAAAAAAAATCTAAATCATAAAAGAAAAATACATATTTGGTATCACCGCGTCCGTAAATGTCCGATCTATCAAAGTAGTGCATTATTTACCCAGCACGGTGAACGTAGTCAGAAAAAAAAATAAAGAACGCCACAAATGGTCACCCTGTCTCCCAGAAAAAGTGCAATAAAAAGCGATCAAAAAGTTGTATGTATTCTAAATTAGCACTAATGTAAACTACAGGACATCCCGCAAAAGATGAGCCCTTGCTCAAGTACGTCGACGGAAAAATAAAGTTATTGCGCGCAGAAGATGCAGCAGAAAATAATTTTAAAAAATTAAATGTCTTTGAAAAAAAATACAAGTACTACAGCAAAAAAAAAACTATACAAGTTTGGTATCGTAGTAATCGCACTGACCCACAGAATAAAGTTATCATGTCGTTTTTGTTGCAGTTTGTGTGCCGTAGAAATAAAACGCACTAAACGATGGCGGAATGTCATTTTTTTTTTTCATTTTACTCCACTTAGAATTTTGTAAAAGTTTTTCAGTGCATTATATGGTACTTTATATAGCACCATTGAAAAATACAACTTCTCATCCCGCAAAAAACAAGCTCTCATACCGCGACGTCGATGAATAAATAATAGAGTTATGATTTTTTAAACAGGGGGAGGAAAAAAAGAAATGGGGAAAAAAGAAAAAAGGGTCCGTGTCATTAAGAGGTTAAATAATATACTAACTTCCTCCTCTGGGTCATTACGACACAGGGATACCACATGTGTAATGTAATTTTTATTTTTTACAAAGTAAAGGGAGACAAGTGTTTTTGTTTTTAATTTTTTTAATAATTTTTAAACTTTGGGGTTTTTTTTTTGTCCCTTTAGGGGCCTTTCACAGAGACCCATCAGGACCCCCTGATCACATTCCGGGGGTCCAATTGTGACAGCCCTTTACATGCTGCAGTCACATACACTGCAGCATTTAAAGGGTTAACACAGCAGAGATCAGGGGTTTTCTATGATCTCTGCTGTAAGAGCTGGTGCCTGGCTGTCCTCTGACAGCCAAGCACCAGCTCTCCCTACCACAGAGATCATCGGTTTGCTTCTGACATGGCAACCTGTATACAAACTAAGTGCAGGAGTTTAAAATTAAAAGCATGAGATTGCCGGCAAATCGGCATTATCTCTCTGTTTATGATTTCGAAATCCTGAACTGCTCTGTGTGGGTCTGGGCAGGCAGAGCACACTGCCACAGCTTGTGGCATTGTGCTCTGCAGCTCCCATATCGATACATAGCCTGGAAATCTTCCAGGCTATATCGCTATGGGCAGAGGAGCTCGTCCCGGAAAATTTCTGGGCGTGCGACTGAAGGGGTTAAAGGTGTTTGAGGCCCCATTGCACACTTGTAGAGCCCTTGAGCCACCAAAGCAATAGCCCCCACAAATGACCCCATTTTGAAAAGTAGACCCCTTAACGAATTCATAGAGCGGTGTACTGCATATTTTGACCCCACAGTTTTTGAATGAATTTAAGCAAAGCAGAAGAAAAAAGTACGATTTTCATTTTTTTTTTGGCAATTGTGTCATTGCAACAATTTTTTTTTGTACAGCACACACATGAATGAAGACTTTCACCCAAAATGGGTAGCCGTCAGCATGGAGCTATCACGCCCACCGGCCCCACGGCTTTAATCCTCAGGGGATGCATGTTTTTACGTCCCTGAGGAGTAAAGCCCACAAAGCCAGGACGTAAAAAGGCAATGGGGCCTTCACTAAGGGGTTAATTTATTTTATTGAATTACAATTGTTCTTTCTGTTCTATTGCCTCATTTATGGTTGCAAGTCCAAGGACAGGACTAAAGACCCAAACTAAGGATGCTTTCACACCAGCACTGGGAATTCCACTTTCCTGCTCCGTTTGGGGAGCAGGAAAGGGTAATCCCTGTGGCAGAACAGTTCCGTCTCTGGACCCATTGACTATAGTGGGGTCCGCCCAGATGCCTGATTTTGGGATGCAAGAAAAAAAGCGCTGCATGCAGCGCTTTTTCTTCAGGTATTTGCAGCCGCATTTGTGACAAAACCTCAGAACGAAGGTTCCGACGCACATGTGAAACCACCCTAATAGCATATGATCTATGATTACCTTTCTGGGTGGCTCCTGGAAACCATTTCTCTGCTGGAGTTGGCTAGCTGGTGAATGGTTTCAGCATAATCATCAAGAGCCTGCTCCATAACCAAGTGTTTCTTTAGCATTGCCTGAGCACCAATCTCATCCTGTAGAATTAATCAGAGAAAATAAAGCAAGGGTAGGTGACATAGTAAAACAGGATAGTTGCACAATTTACTTGCCACCTAATTGGTATTTCAAAGCATTGTGCCAGGTACTTGCTAGCTGTAGGTAACCAACCTTTGCCTTCTCTTCTGACATCATGTGCAACTCCTGTTCTCCCATCCATGCTTCAGCCTCTGCAGCATCAGCATAAAACTGTTGTGCAGCATGAGATTCTTCAAGACGAGCGTGGCGCTTTGCTGCTTCTACTTTAAGCTCCTCCCATGTGCTCCTTAACAACTCCAGCCTCTCGCCTATCTCTTGAGCATCCAGTGCACTGTCCTTAACCATAGATTTTCCTTTCTCTAAAATATCATCAATTCGTGGCTGATGTCCTTGAACCTCTTTTTGCAGTGTCTGAAAGGCAACAAAAATTACCTTAAAAAAAACACAAATCATTCCTTAAAGTACATTTCCTCATTCTGGTCACCTACTGCACAAGGAACAACTGTGAAGTGGGTGCAGATTTAATTTTACACTGCTAGATCCACAGTCTCAAGATTATTTAGTCCTGGCAGTTGAACTGCCTAACAATCTTAAAGTGATAGTGCGTCATAGCAACATGCCATCCCATTTTGTGATCGTAAAACACCTTTAATAATTCCCATATTCAGTCATATATAAGAAGAGCCAAGTTGTCAGAGCAGGGGATCCAATAAGTGGAGCCCTCAAATTATGCATGGATATGCCATAAAGGGTTTTTTCCACCATAGGTATATAACATGTAAACATTCACCCTGCTGGGCAATAACTTTCTGCAGCTCACCTGGTTTTTCTTTATAAGTAGCTGCACAGAGGGCAGATCTTTCCCATGTTCTGTAGAAACAGCCATCGGCTTCCTCTCCTTCACCCAGAGCTGAGAGAAACATACACAAAACAATTAACAGTTATGCACTGATATGTAATTAATTATAGAAAAGGCAATTGTGATGAAAAAAAATTAAAAAAAATTGTGAAAAACAGGTTGTGGCATTCCTTACTATTTCATCTTCCAGATCTCGATTAAATTGATGTCCTTCCTTCGATGCCAGCAACAACTGCTTCCGTTCATTAAGTGGGGCACGTAGTTCTGTGAATTTAGTGGCAACTGTTCTGTTCTTTGAGTCTACTTCTACTATGTTGGCATCTTCCTGGCCAAGTGCCTGAGCCTGACTCTGTATAGCCTCTAGCTCCTTCTCCCTGATTTCCATCTGGTTCTCCAGCATCTGCAAATAGTAAAAGAAAGGTGTAAAATGTATGCCCACCAGTACAGCAGTAAGCAAAACAAGACTGTATGAATACTTTAGAAGTACAGGTGGTGAGAATCATCAATTACCACATATATTACACAACAACGTATTTGATCTTCCCACAAAATATCTGGGCAAATGTCACTGTAGCATCACGAGTTTCAAAGCTAGGCCAAAAATGGCAGAAGTATAGCTTGTAAAATTATTTAGATTCTGAAGTGTACAATGACAAACAGGCAAAGGGAAGACTAGCAATGGAGCAAGTTAAGTGATTAGGGCAAATAATTTTAAACAGCGTAAAAGATTCCCAAATCAGCAGCAGATTTTTCTATTTACAACATTCTCAAAAAATTCAAACCATTGTGACCTTGTGTGCTACTAGTCAGTTACTCAAAAGGTTTACAAAAAAAACCCCACAAAACCAAAAAACACAACAGATTGCTACTTGGGACAATGCTGAATCAAATATGTGTCACAAAATTTCATCATCATAAAAAGTACTTAGAGCATACCACACCAACGTTTTAAAGCGTCCCCCTACCTGTTGCTTTTTTAACAGTATGTTCACACTGGTAAGATCTTTCCCATAATCATCAGATTGCAGCTGGCCTTCAAGATTTTGCAACCAGCCTTCTAAAGCAGAGCAACTTTGTGTAAACAGCTCAGCCCTGTTGGCATCAAACAGACACTGTGCTTTACTCTGGGTGGTGGATTCCAGTTCATCCCAAAGAGCATGGAGGGAATCCAGTTTTTCGCGTACAACTGCTTTAAGGTCTGGTTTTTCAGCTATAAGCTGCTGTCCTTCCTAGAAAGAATCATACTTGAAATCAGAACACATTATTTTGAATGAAATAAGCAAAAATCTGTCAATAAAATAATGTGTACATCAGTCCATTTAATTCATCTCATTATCTTGCTTTGTAGATCTAGTGGAAGGTAGTTGCAAAACATCCATGTTAAGCTGGTCATACACAGGAACCTGGCTGATAATCAAATGTATGGTGGCCACCAGACCCCTGGCAATAAATTCAGGTACAAAGCAGAGATTGGTCATGTTGGATTTTAAAATGCATGTTACTTTGTTGTAATAGAGTCTGGAAACAGCTTAGTCCTCTCTATCCACTGAAATGAACATAAACATTCAGCCAAGCTAAAACATCCATGTTTATGGTGTTGATTGGAAATATAGTGATTTGCTAAACAAGTGAACGGTATTAGTGTATCTTGACGCCACCGCAAGTGCCTTACCCTCCGGTGGCGGCGGCCCACGAGTCGGCACCCCATCACAGTGGAAAGGGTGCTCGGCGTCTGCGTCACACACCAGTGAAGCGGCAGACGGAAGGGACCTGACAGCCGCTGGCCAGGTAGGAGACGCTGGCGTCGGAGGAAAAGGAGAGTTGACGTGGTCACATTTCACTAGATGCCTCCGCTGGAACAGATTTCACAGCCGCCTTCCGTCAGGGAGAGGGCGGCTGACACCAGGAACACGTGAGGCGCCGGGCATGTAGCGACCATGCAACTAGTGTCGGCCGGCAAGGAGCACAGAGGCTGCAGCGTCTCCATAGATTTATCCCAGCGCTGCAGCCTTAGCCTGAGGGTTACTCTCGTTCTTTGTCCATGACATGGTCACATGTAAATGCTGCCATGTTACAGCGGTAACGTGGGAGCATTTACAGCTAATAATGTAACGCTATGAAGTATTGTAAGCCTCAGGCTACGACTGAAGCAGGTGGGACAAATCAACCCACACTGTGCTGCTAGGACCTTTGTGCCTTGAGCCTATCAGGAGCTGGGTGTCTGACAGGGGCGTTCCTGCTGTCAACCCCCTAGCTTCCGTACAATGAGCGGGTACAGCAGCACACAGAGGAAGCACCCAAAAGGGTGAGGTGGATAAATTGCAAGCCACAGTGAGAGCCCGAACCACAAGACTCCAATAGCAATTTGAATGTAATTGAGTATAGTGGCAGCATGAGCAAAAAAATCGATTTCCTGATTAAAAAAAAGATGCAAAAAGCTTTTTTAATTCATGGTCAGAATAAAAAGTACGCAAGCTACATTTCGGCCTAATATAGCCGAAACGTAGCCTGCTTACTTTTTATTCTGACCATGGATTAAAAAAACCTTTTGGCATCTTTTTTAGCAAGAAATCGATTTTCTGCTCATGCTGCCACTATACTCAATTACATTTAAACCCCTAGCTTCCGGTGGCGTCAAGGTACACTAATACCCAAGTGAACAATCAACTGTAGGGGGAAAAACATATCTTCCAGGCTAGCCAACTCAAGCAACTTACTACAAATAACTTAATATTTTAGGTCTTTTAATAAATGCATCCAGGTCCCTTTTAAAATAAATGAACTAATCACCACAACATCCCAAATGGTGAATTAATCATCACTGTCACACCCTTATCAATGCTCTTACAGAGAATCCGTCAGCTTGAAAACGCTGTCCAAACTGCAGGCAACATGTTATAGAGCAGGAGAAGCTGAGCAGATGTGTATATATAGTTTTATGGGGAAAGATTCAGTACAACTTGTATTTTACCTATTTACCTCTCTGCTCATTCTGAGCTTAGAGGTCCAGTGGGAGGTCCTATTAATGATTGACAGTTATTTCTGTAAGTACAGTCATTCACAGATGGCCATTACTGATAAGGCCACACATTGGACATCTTCAAATGACTGTACTTACAGAAATAGCTGTCAATCACTGATAGGACTGCCCACTGGACCTCTAAGGTTCAAGTGAGCAGAGAGATAAATGTATGAAATACTGAATCTTTTCCCACAAAGCTATATATCAATCTGCTCAGTTCATCCTGCCTTACAACATGATGCCTGCAGTTTGGACAGAATTCTCGAGCTGAGAAGTTCCCTTTAACAAGAAAAGAAATGTGGTTGACGATGCCTTTTTTGCTCTACAGGTTAGATCTGGTGGATACCGCTCATATCCTAGTTTTCAATAGACAGAGATAAGCGTTGAAAAAGCATACAACATTAACAGTGCAGTTAAAAATTGTATTGATTGAGAAAATAAAATTAAGAAAAAGTACAGCTTAATATTCATTTCTGGATTAACACGGAGTTATATTACCTTTAAATTCCAGAAATGTTTTACTTTCATTTACCTTGCTTATTTTGTCAAGCCAGTCTTTATTCGATGCCAATTCAGCCATAAATGCTTGATGCTTCTGCCATTTGCTGTGAAGGTTACGAGCTTCATCATAGGAGACATCTTGTGCTGTCAACATCTTTTCATTAATCCAAAGAGTCAACTGTAAAAAAAAACAAAAACAAAATAAATAAACCATGCACAATATGTAGTGTTACTTGGGTAAAAAAGGACCCTTTCATTAGGCCACTCTTACACAGACATTAGTAAAAAGGCAGCGTTTCCAAATGACAGCGGTTTTAAAGGCACCCCATCATGGCAATAGGTGATGTGGTGTGCTAAAAAAATTAAATAAATAAAAGTAAAAAACGCACTAAAA
Organism: Eleutherodactylus coqui; assembly: GCF_035609145.1. Taxonomy (NCBI): domain Eukaryota; kingdom Metazoa; phylum Chordata; class Amphibia; order Anura; family Eleutherodactylidae; genus Eleutherodactylus; species Eleutherodactylus coqui. Next base: position 69,518,674 of record NC_089847.1, read on the forward strand.
TAGAGCGACAACAGTGTTTGAAAAGCGCAGCATTAGAAACGCTGCCGCTCAAACACTTGTCTGAGAAGAGCCATTGAAGTCAATGGAGGCTCAGTACAGCGTTTTTAGTGGTAGTTTAAAACACCCGCTAAAACGTCGTAAAAACCGCCTGTGAAAGAGCAGCCTAATTAAAGTTAATTTCCACCTTCTGTCATCAGGGTATTCGAACATCCATAATTCTGTACTGATAGATTTCTTACTATGTATGTATAAAGTAAAAACTCAGTTTTTCTCCATATTGTCCTAATATGGATTACAAAGTGTAACAGTAACAGAAAGCATTTCATGCTCTATCCAATAGAAGCTGTAAGTACCCTGCACATAATGTTATAAATGTATGCTTGCGCATAGTATTTCGAGTTTTGTATCGGAAAAATAAAGCTTGATCTCCTATATATACACACACACACACTAGTAATTATTAGGAAATTATAGTACCAGTGCTTCTGGTGGCACAACGCACCACTTACTAATGTAACATAGTGAAAGGGATTGGAGTTGCAAGCACACGGCTGCCATTTTAGAATCTTTACTGCAGTGATTCCCAACCGGGGTGCCGCGGCTCTCTGGCTGGAAATCACATTGGTAGTGGGGACATGCATGGCCCTGCTAGAGGAGCTGGAGGAATGCTGCCAGGAGCGGAGACCGAGCAGAGGAACAGCCCCGACAAGCAAGACGCTGCTATAGGACCTTCAAGGACCTGAAGGTAGAGCCAGATTGGGAGGTGGGGGTGTGTCAGGGGAGTTCCTACACATCCCTGCACTGTCACACCCCAAGCTTCCTGGTGGCGTCAAGATACACAAGTACGAGGAGGAGGTAAGTATATGGATTGGGGGGGGGGGGGGGGGGTTAATGTTGTTACTGGAGAGCGGGTTAATGTTACTGGGGGGGTTAATTATTACTGGGGTGGGTTACTTACGGGGGGGGGGTTAATGTTACTACTGCAGAGGGGGTTAATGTTGTTACTGGGGGGGTTAATGTTATTACTGGGGGGGTAATGTTACTGGGTGGATGGGGGTGGTTAATGTTTTTACTGGGGGGAGGGGTTAATGTTACTACTGAAGGGGGGTTAATGTTACTGGGGTGCTGGGGGGGATGTTAATGTTTTTACTGGGGGACAGTCAATGTTACTGGGGGGGTTACTGTTATTACTGGGGGATGGGTTAATGTTACTACTGAAGGGGGGTTAATGTTACTGCGGGAATGGGGGGGGGTTAATGTTTTTTACTGGGGAGGTTAATTTTACTGCTGGAATGGGGGGGGTTAATGATTTTTACTGGGGGGAGGGTTAATGTTACTGGAGGGGTTAATATTGCTACTGGGGCCGCAATAGGGGTCGCCATGGCTACTGGGACCGCAATAGGGGTCGCCATGGCTACTGGGGCCGCAATAGGGGTCACCTGTTACTGCGAGTCTGCAATAATTACTACCGAGGCCACTGTGGGGGTCACCATAACTACCGGGGCCACCAATATAGGGCGTTGCCATTACTACCGTGGCCACCAATATAGGGGGTCGCCATTACTAGTGGGGCCACCAATCTAGGGGGTCGCCATTACTAGTGAGGCCACCAACATGGGTGGGACACAATTACTACACTGGGCAGATTAGTGGTGGAATTTATAGTAGCTGTAGCAGCAAAGAGGATGAGATTTTGAAAATCATCCATACGGTGTGGAAACAATCTGCACAAAACCCGTGTGGACATGACATGAGTTGCGGGATTTAATTCTGCAGCATGTCGATTTTAAATATATTGTATATCAATAGCCCACCCAGCGCTCCTCTCTGTGTGTTTTTTTAAACAGCCCTGTCCTTTTTATGATGATGGAGGTAAAAATCATATGTCGTAATAAGCCACACCCTAGCCACGTCCCTGACCACACCACAGCCACACCCCTGACCACACACCCTTTTGGTAGGGGTGCCTCACCATAAACTTTTTTTCCCAGGGGTGCCCTAAGGCTGTAAAGGTTGGGAAACACTGCTATAGGGTGTTTGATAGATAATAGATAGCTCTGCTACACGCACGTGTCACACACACACACACACACACCTCCGGTACATGCACGTCTCTTACACACAGCGCTCTGGTACATGCGAATTTCACACACACACACACACACACACACACACACACACACACACACACACACACACACACACACACACACACACACACCTCTGCTACATGTATGTCTCATACAGCTTTGCTACATACATTCTTCATCCCATACAACGTGGATCACAACCAGCACAGCAGAGCCCGACACACACCGACTCCTCCCACACAGGGAAACTGATCACATGATGGTGACATCACAGGTCCTGTAAGCAGTGGAAGAAGGATGTGGTGGCCTGGACAGTGCCTCTGTGGATCGTAGCCAGATGGACCTGTAGTGCATTGAAGTACGTGATAGTGAGAATATGCAGGGTGGTGTAGATAGAGGAGACCCTGTCCCTTGGTGGGGACATCAAATGACAGCATACATGGAGTGAGAGCTGGGAAGCCAGATGGCCCCCAGAACAAAGAAATGTAGAAAAGAAAAAAATCCTGCGCTCAGGGTAACCTGCAGGAAAAAACACCTGCAGCGTCAGTTGGGCTGTTTTGTGCTCGAGAAAGGAGCCAAGAGAGCTTCGAAACGCGTTGCACTACCTTCCTGGTTTAATAAAAAAAACACTACTTTTCACAACACCTTTGTTTTGTCGTCTACTTCGTATTGAGAAGACACTGAACTTTATTACATCTCCTCTATGGTCTCATGCCTAGGTGTTTTTTCCTGAGGTTACTCTGAGCGCAGGATTTTTTTCTTTTCTCTAGGTCCTGTAAGCACACGGCTGTTGTCCGACTCTGCAGGTTTTTTTAATAAAGTGAAGGACCTGTGATCAGGGGTAGAAGTCAGAGCCCAAGTGACTGATCACATAATGGTGACATCATCACGGGTCCTGTAAGCACATGGCAGGTGTCTGGCTCTGCATGTTTTAGAACCTGTGATGATGTCACCATCATATGATCAGAGGCGGAGCTCAGAGGCCCGGTAACTGATCACATAATGGTAACATCACCACATGTAACACACTCCCTCACTGATCGGTGGTCGTTAGTATCTTGATTCAAATATTAGATCAGCATTGAATTTTGAACAAATTTAAAACGTTATAAAAAGAAATTGTATTCAAAAAGGGTGAAAAGTCACTTTCTACAAAACAGCTGTGTACCTCTTGACAATCCTGAAGGAAATGTTGTAGATCCTGATTATCCTTTAATCGAGATAGAACATCATTAGCCGCTGCTCTGTTTTTCTTGTGCCTGTGGAAAAATGTAGAATAAAATAAAAAAAATAACACAAAAGAAATATAACCCATGAATAAAATTGGGCAAATAGTTGCCTGTCATCTCTTAAGGCCCATTTACACTGAAAGATGATCACTCAAAAATCGCTCAAAACGACAGTTTGAGTGATCATCTTTGCATAAACTTTTAAAGTAGCCAATTAGCTACTTAAGAGTTAAATGCAGGTGGAGCGGGATACCGCTGACCGTTCCAAGAACAGCAGCTGCTTTGTTCTCGTAGCTGTCAGCTGCTAGCCTGCAGAGCTGACAGCACAGAGAACAGCAAGAGCTGCTTAGTTCTCAGAGCTATCGCTCAGAGCTCCACGAGAGATACCAGCTGAAAGAATACTAATCAGCTGGTATCCCGCTGAGAACTCAGCACGCGGCACTGATAAGGCTCATTGCCGACTTTTAGCAAACGATGAATGAATAGTGCACGAACAGTGCACGATGGCCGCCTGTTTAGACACAACAATTATGGTTTAAAAGATGGCTTCTGAGCGATAATCGTTGTGTCTAAATGAGCTTTTACACTGGTCCAATAGCAAATAAAGAAGAATGCGTATCGATACTGAATGTTAAATAGAGTGTACATTTTTGAGCAACCGCTTGCAATACAAAAAATATCCAGTTTCTTTCACAGAGTTCATTGTTACTTGAACAGGTTAAAAAATGCATTGTAGATAGAGATGGCTTGGCCCATTATCAGAAACATAGCTGCTCTGTTCAGACTTCCAAGTGGGCCACTGTTATAAAAAGTTTCACATATATTTGAAGAATATTCTCCTGTGAGCTGATACATTTTAACTCACCTTTCATCAATGGATGTGACTTTTTCCTGAATTTTCTCAGAGTTTACATTTTCCTCTTGAATGAGCTTCTTCCCAGATTCTACTAGGCCACGTATTTTTTCGTCATTAGCATCCATAGTGGTCATAAAGTCTTCATGACGCTTGATTGCAGCTTCAGCTGCCTGGAGGGTAGTGGGCATTTCCGTATGGGATAGGACATATTCCTAGAGGAAGTTAAATGCTATGAGAGAAGGGCATCATAATAGTTGGTATATGGCTGAAAATGTCATATGACCCATTCTGTTTAGCCTATTATCCAGCAATATTGATCCAGAGGAAGACAAAAAAAATACATGAGACAGGAGACAATTTTCTTTATCTCAAGAAAATAACATTCCTTTCTGATTCTGAATCTGGCTGCATTGTCGGCATCACAGGCTTCCTACACACCGCCGAGCGCATGCATGTGCAGTGTACCAGTGAATCTAAGGTTTTTTTGCATCAAGAACAACTCCCATCACTTCGATGAGGTTGCAATCCTCTGGCGCAGATTTCATCTGTGGCACAGGATTAGCAACGGTTTCCCATTACTTTCGCACGTCATGCAATTAGTTTTCTGGGCCCATTGAAAAAAAATGGGCGAACGCCCAAACATAGGACATGCCATGATTTTTTTTCCTGCAATGCGCAAAAAACAATCATTCATGTACATGAACCCATTCAAAAGAATGGAGGTTCATATTTGTGCGTCTTGCAATGCACAAATTTTGCATGATTTTCACAGTCGAGTGAAAGTGACTTTAATTCTAATGACTAAATTAACAAATATTCTTGTAACGAAATTCTTTGAAAAAACATAATTAATAAGTAATTACAAAAAAATGAAGCCCATTTTGTCTTACCTGGTTGTTTAGAAAACCTTCCACTTGCTTGGTGTCTCTTAGGAACACTTGGAAACTGTAGCCCTGAGAAAGCAGTTGGTGCCTGTTTTCCCACATTTGTCCCAACTCATTCCAGCCGGTGTCTAAGGCTTTCAACCTTTGTTGCAGAAACATATATTGGGCATCTGTTTGTCCAAGTGTCACTTCCTCACCAACCTCCCTCACTCGCTTGTAGTCTGCTCCATAGCGCTCAATTTCATTTCTAATGCTTTCATGCTGTGCAAGCAAACGTTCTGCCTCAACCAGATCAGCAGGAAAATCCTCAGATGCAACTGCAGTCTGTGCTCGTGATAACCAGCTCTGGAAATCATCTAGATCACGCAAAAAGCCTTGCAGCTTGCTTGCCTCACCTAAAGTTTCTTCTCTTCTTTTCATTGTATCCTTCAATTCATCCCAGGTTTCATCTATATCACATAAACGACTAGTTATAGCTGAGGCTTTTTGTGGGTGTTCTGAAGCAAGCTTTTCCGATTCTACATGGAGGTCTCCAACTTTTCCTTGTATGGCTTTTAAATCACGTTCCATACCAGTAAGTTTACGCTGGAGCGCAGTTACTCCCGCCAAATCATTTCCCAGGCTCTGTGTGGATTCAATGACCTTAGTCTTCTCTCTCATCCAGCACACAGTCTCATTGCATTCCAGGTGATAATTTTGTATTTCAAGTGCAGAATCAAGAGCGCTTTTCTTCTGACCAACAAGCTGACGAATAGCATTCCACCTTAGAAAAGATTTTTTTAAATGTCAACGTAACCAAATGTTTAGTAGATCATGCAAAAAAAAAGCACAATCAATCAAGTTCTCTGGGATTGGACAGCCAGTTAATTGCAGCAAACACAATGTTAGAAACCAAGTCTAACACTTGGTCACATAGGTGGCTATAGTAGAGCCACCTGGAGAATTATTTCCTTATTATACAAAGCTCATACTGTCCTGGGACTGTTAGTAGATTCCTATTGAGTAGTAACTGTTGGGAGTTAGGATTCCTGTAGCTTTGCACCCTAGTCTACAGATACAGTGCGGTTTTATATACTTTACTTACAATTGCAGTACAGTATACAGACCAAAGAAGAACCAATCATCAAATTTTAATTTTGCTTTAATTAGTAACAAAAAAGAAAAGTTTTAAAATCTATGAACCTTTGTGAGGTATTTATTTTTACTTAAATAAAATGTATTTTGGGCTGAAAATCATTTTTGCAATAAGGCTACATTACAAATTTGACTTTTCCAGCTTCTACATATCACAGTAAATAGAAAGCTGCAAAAAGCATCTCCCTTCAGTTGAGTCAGGGTGCTTTGATTTCAACCCTAATCACCTCTGAGCGTGCTTATCAACTGATAAGAACCATTACAAAAGAAATTTTCAGAAGGAAATAGAGAACATTAATAGGGCCAGCAGTGATTAGTTAGGTCCAATAGCGATTGCTTAACCTTTTTAAATGCTTTCAGGCAATGCTAAGCACAGCAACAAGACTATGCCTCCCCTGAAACGTGGTTACAAGGTTTCTATTCTTGCTATCGCAGTCTAGTGAAGACTCCCATGCCTGCCATGGATTGATGCCTATTAAAAGGGGTTGTCGAGTTGTAGACCATTGATGGCTTATCCTTAGGCTATACCATCAACAGTAGATCGGCAAGGATCTGCTGCCTGCGACCCCAGCTGATCATCTGTTCACTGGGTCAGTGTGCTTGTGCAAGGAGCTGGCTTCTGCAGGCAGTAGACTGCTTTGTTCCCACTGCAGTAGCAAAGCTTGGCATTACAAGCGAAGTTCCCACTGAAGAAAATGGGAACTTTGCCTGTAATAACAAGCTTAGCCACTGCAGTGAGACAGAGCTATCTGCTTTCTGCGGAAATGAGCTTAGTGCATGAACGCACTGCCCCAGCTAACAGCTGATTGGCAGGGGTCACAGGCGGCAAACCCCCACCGATCTGTTGACGGCCTATACTTAGAATAGGGTATCAAAAGTTTACTACTGGACAACCCCTTTTAGGCCTGCTCTAGTGGGACAAAAAATAAATAAATTTTTAATTATCAAAAAACAAAAGTTTTTCCTGCTTTTGCAAAACAACAAAAAAGCACAAAATAACCCTGTTATGGCTTCATCTGCACGTCCAGGGGAATATTGCACGTTGGGGAGCGCAATAACGGGCCGAGTTTCACGGCTCACTAGCGCTCTTGCCCGTGTGAAATTGACCTAAAACAGGCAGATTTCTATCCACAAGCAGTAATCATTTCACAGTAAATACTCCAAAGAAACATACTGTCCAAATAATAGTTTTAAAGTCTCTAAATATCCACTTTGAAAATGCTAACATTTTATAACTGAATCTACCATATTTTTCGGACTGTAATACGCACCTGACTATAGGAAACACCCCAGCTTTAGAAAAAAAAAGGAAAAAATATTACATATTAATTAAAACTTTCCCGGTGGTCTAAGGAAGTGGAGGGTTCAATGTTAGAAGGTCGATTTAGGGTAGAGCTTCCATGTTTGGAATTCTATAGTAGGTAAGCCAGTTAGTAGCTAAGAGTCGGGTCCTGTAAGGCCTCATGTCCATGGGGAAAATCAGGCCCTCTACAGATTCTCCATGGAGAATCCGTAGCGGGTCCTTCTTGCCCCGCGGACATGAGGGCTGAAAATAACAATTACTCACCTCTCCGCACGCTCCGGATCTTCTCTTCTTCGCGGCTTGATCTTCTCTCCGTCGCGGCCGGATCTTCTTTCTTCGGCCCGGCGCATGTGCTCGGCACGTTGGCTGCGTGCCGCGCGCATGCGCTGGGCACATCCACCGGTCCGAAGAAATAAGATCCGGCCGCGACGGAGAGAAGATCAAGCCGCGAAGAAGGGAAGATCCGGAGCAGGTGAGTTTAATTCTGGTGCGGGTCTCCCGTAGATCCGGACGGCTTCTACAGGCTTCAATAGAAGCCTGCGGGAGCCGTTCCCACGGGAGACCCGCACTAAAATGGAGCATGTCCGGATTTTTTTCCTGCAAGCGGGACCCGCGCCTGCAGGGAAAAATGACATCCGCAGGTATTTAACTACCGGCGGGTGTCTAATGCATCCCTATGGAGCACGGATCCGCGTGCACGAAAAACGCTGCGGATTGTAAATGTTAATTTGCCCGTGGACATGAGGCCTTAAACTCTGTATTTCCTTATTTTTTTTTAGCTTTGAAACAAGTTACGGTGGCGCATGTAGATACTGCATTACATTTAGCTAACCACATAAATATTCCTCCATATTGCCTTTTAATGCCTCCTTATCCCGCTTTATTCTATTCATTTTAGACTACATTAATCTCTACACTAGAATGCTGTAAATTAGAGTGCAGCATGTTGTGCCATTTCGTCCAGGAAATTTACATTCCATTAAAGTCAATGGGGTCTGTCTGCACTTACTGGATCCAGCAGTTCCAGTATTTTCATTGTTTGGCTTCAATGGAAATACAATTGTAGGGCTTTGTGGTTTTTATAATTTTACATATTGTCATTTTTTACTCCTTCTCTCTGATGCATTATATACAAATCACACATCGCTACAGCATACACACTATATATACACACACGTTGTGCTGTATGAGCAGCATCTACATTCATACACAGCTCTTCTATACAAACAGTACATATACACCACACACACTCAGCTGCAAACATAACCCTACTACTATACATGCAAACAAAGGTGAGCTACATACAGTCTACTTCAGAAATCTAATTTTGATAACATTTATACAGCATTCTTGCTGCCCGGAGTCTGGCTCCTCCCCAGATCACATGCTTATGACTTGCAGACCTTTCATTTTCATTGCTGCCCTGTTCGTGCTCCTGCTCCAGGACCTTCAGGGCAGGAGATAAGCATCACTCCCACAGGTAACACTGGCTTCCTCAAAATGACCTGCGCAGATCACACTGATCGGTTCTGAGCAGGGTGAGAAGACTGTACAGTCCTCACAGTGATCTGACAGATGCCTAATCAGCGTTCTGCCCAATCATTAAAGCAGCAGTGAGGCGAATCTCACTGCACCCTCCTCACTTCGGACTATAGGACGCACAAACTTTTCAACAAGATTTTTTTCTTGCTAAAAAGTGCGTCCTATAGTCCAAAAAATAAAGTCTTTATATTACATATGCAAAAACAACACTATATTTTCCTATTTTCAAGTGAATGCTCTCCACAAATACCTATGATTTATTAGAGTGTAGAGATAACATACTCTATGACCTAATCAGGACTTGGAAACCTTCCAAAGAAAGCAATAAGTATTCTTACCGTGCATTTAACTGATCTTGTATATTCCGGATACTTTCCATATTTCTGTGGTCAGTATTCAGCAACTGCCCAGCCACTTCATTTACAGATGCTATTCTTGATGCCAAATTGTTCATCTCTGCCTCAAGTGTTTCAAACCTGCAAAACAGATTTATTGGAAAATAAGTGCAAAAAAATAAAACTCTGAAAATTGGCTATTTCCATAGCTAATCTTTGTCTAAACAAAGCAGGCATGAACCCCTTTGCTTTTTAAAGACAAGAAATATGCAAGGTGACAACTTATGACCTTCTCTAGTTAAGAAAAAAATCTAAAGAAGTTAATTCAAATAAATTATTTATGATAATCAGCCATGTACATGGATGGCAACAACTGACTAGGTGGATGAAGGCCAATTAAATGTCCTGCATTTTATGGCTACGTATTTTTTTTGCCATCTATCAATAAAAAAAAATAATTATATATTCTAATAGGAATGTGCTTTAGCTCTTAGCTTTAAATGGTGTAACTGGTATCTACAGACTCTTTGCAAAGTACCTTTGCTGGACTACTTCCAAATCTTCAAGTTTCTCTGGGATCTCCATTCCATTGAGCCACTGCTCTTTCTCATCTATCCAAAGGATACAGGCATTTGCTTCACTAAACATTTTATAAAGCGCTAAGGAGTCTTGAAGGGCTTGTTTACGATGGGCAGCCAAGGTTACCAACTCTTCATACCGTTGCTCCAAAGCAGGAAGTCTTCCATCAACCTCAGGAGAATGAGAGTATGTTGGTGGCAAACTACTGGCCTGTTCATGCAGAGCATCAATAGCTGGTCGGTGATTAAGTATCTCCTCTTCCACATCTTTGTGTTTTTTAATTAGCGTTTGTGTCGAGTACTCATCATGGCCTACATCATTGGATGAAACCAACCTCAAAGTGTCTAGAATCCAAACCTCTGCATCATTGGCATCTGCTTGGAACTGGTAATAACTGTAGGATTCCCTCAATGTGCGTTCCCGATCTTCAGCCAAAGCTTCAAGCTGCTTCCATTGTCCCTTAACTTCTAGTATTTTTTCTTCAATTTCTTTGGCTCCAAAGTGACCCTGTGCTACTAGTTCTTCACCTTCAGCTACCGTCTGCTGCAATGGTCCATAACGCCCACTCATTTCATCTCGGAAAGCATTATGTTTGCTGATTAATCTTAAGGAACTGGTGATGTCTTTACCATAGTCATCAGACATTAGAATGCGACTTTGTTCTCGGATCCAAGCTTCCTCTTCACCCATATCCCAGAAAAATTTCCAAAGTCTCCTAGACTCCTCCAGCTTGGATCTTCGAGCTGCAGAAAGATTGCACAATTCTGCATAACGTTGCTCTAAAAGCTGTACACGCTTTCGCACCAACTCTGGGTCACATGGTTTGTAACCTAGGATACAAAAAAAAATGTATTCGTTTATAGCAAATGTATACCCTTTACTAACCAGAATACCCCTTTATGTCACTATTTTTTATCATTGCAAATCATTTGTTACACACCTTCATCATTAATCATGAATTTTTGTGAAACAGCACCAACTGATTTTACACGTTCTGCTTGAACAGCAATGTCAGCCTCTACTAGGGTGTGAGTTTGTAGAAGATCTTCTACACCATGAAGGTGTTTTCCATAGTCTTCAGACTGCAGACGACCCTGAATGAAGCAGGAAAAAAAATAAAAGCCATCATCTCACCTTATAATGTAACTATTGTTTATAGGAAAAAAATTAAAATCAGCTTTTTCCATACCTTCATATCATCTGTCCAATCCATGAGATACAGCAGATCTTGGAACATTCTTTGAAGTTCTAGGTTCATCAGGAGTCTTTGGCGCCTGGCTGAAACCAGCTCCCTTAAGTAATCCCATAAACGTGTCACATTATTCTTGCGTGCCAAAATTCTCCTGATGTCATGATAATTCTCTGCCTCTAATTCATCAGCAACTGCATTGACTGCTTGTACACGCTCACTATATGCAACAATATCCGTTTCAATAGCTTCATGTTTCCGCACAGCAGCTTCAACTGCAGCTAGGTCCACACCAAAGTTATCCTATGATGTAAGAGGGAACATCAGCTACAGCTTTTAACAAGATAGAATTTAATGCGACATCGTATGGGTTCTAGAGAATACTAAAATAAGTAAATTACTTGTGTAACAGAAGCCATAAAAATTTCAATATTAGTTAATAAAATTTGAACAAAAAGATTATAGCTCAAGTGATTAGTGTAAGGAATGCTGGAAAAATCCCCAAATTACTCAGGCAACATAGCAATATTACATACCTGTGAGACAAGGCGCTGATTCTCACTTAACCAGGTTTCTCTCATGGCTGCCTTACGATCAAATCTAGCCGCCAACTGCTCTAATTTCTCTTGGCGAATCAGCTCATTACGCAATGCTAGCTCCCGTTCATGTTCTGCCTTCTCTAGGCGCTCCCAGGCCTTGAATAATAAAGTAAGATTATGCAAGTTCAGCATAAGAAAATGTACAGTGTTTATAAAGCTAATTATAAAATCACCAAAAGTAACATAACATGATGAATAAACTGTACCTTGTTTATATCAGATATAAGTTTTCCTTCCCTTGGAGTATAGACCTTTTGATTGTTTGCTCTCATTTTACTCTGTATGGTGAAGAGGAGAACTTCCAAATTTCCTTTTTCTGTGAACCTGAAACCATACATCAAGACACAAGTGATAGAGTAGAAGTAACAACAAAAGCACTGCTATCACGTTTTTACTTTTACTAGATATTACAGATACTGGCTTCAAAGTATTAGACATTTTGACTGTTAATTGCGTAATACAATTCATTACTTTGTTGGTGTGCAGTCCAGCCCAATGCCCCTTTTAGGGCTCAGTCACACAGGCGCATCTGGGAGCCAATGCGCCCGTGTTACTGCAGGATAAGACGGCCGCACTGCAGGTGACTCTCCGCACCACCGGAAGAAAGAACACATGACCGGCTCCATTGCCGGTCATGTGTTCTTTCTTCCGGCGGTGCGGAGAGTCGTCCACACCTGCAGTGCGGCCGACTTCTTCGTGCAGTAACACGGGCGTATCGGCTCCCCGATGCGTTCGTGTGACTAAGCCCTTACACAAGCGGATTGCCGCTTGAACAAGTGCATAAGTGAGTGATATCCCTGCTAATGTGTTCACGCTTGTTTGCACTCGTGCAGAATGTTTAGACAGGCAGATCATCATCGAGAATGGTTGACTTCTCGCTCACATCCTGCTCAGTGTTTCATATAGGAATGTGAGGCACTGAGAGCGAAGTGTTTAAATGTAATGAGAAGTGAGCAAGTCGCCAATGATTTTTATGCAGGCTGAAACTGAGTGACAAACGAAAAGTGCACGATGCCTAGTGTGTAGACGTAACGATTCTTGTGCACTTTTGTTCGAGTGACAATAGTCATGTGTATGACGTGACAATCACTTTATTCCATTCACTGCTTCATGGAAATTTCCAAGTACTAGAGGTCAAGAAAGTAACTCCATACAGTTGATTGTAAAATTGCTTTCACATGATCTGTACATAAGACATTCAAGTAACTTTTTTTTGTCTGTAGTCTTGCACAAGGGCAATACCAACCCTAGGAGTCAGGTAGCCAATGTGCCTAGAAATGTGTTGCAGTGTAGTTTTGTACTACGGTAGGAACAGCTATCCAAACGTATTTGCTCTTTGAGGTTAATTAGAAATATAATGCTTAGCAAATGCAACAGGATATATTAGACTTTAGATGTTAATATGACAGATGGACATTTGTATATGTAAAATTTGTCATTCTGATATCTGCAGAAAGATTAGGAAAAGCTAGAAAAATTACTAGATGGAGGTGCAGAAAGCAGAACATTTAATGAGTGGATTATAGCAGAGAGGAAATACTCCTGTTATCTCTAAGAGTGGTTTTGGCTTGGCCAAACTGCAAGATTATGAACAGATGGTTGTATGCATTGTTAAAAATTCACTTAAATACAGGTAGGATGTTTACTCAGACAGCCATCCAACATCCCAAAACCAGATAAAAATCCCCCTCAAGTATTCAAGTATTGTACAAATTGCTCCAATTTTGGGAGAGGTTTCCTTTCCTGGCGCTTCGATCGTAATTTGTTGTTTTACACAATTGTTGTGTTACATCAGCTGTAGAAGCCTTTTGTTGCTGAATGTTATATGGAGCAGACTACATTATAGAGCTACTAAGGTGAAAAGGCCTGAAAATCCCTAAATATACATTTCCACATCAGGTTCAGATCTAATGTTTTAATAACTTACATGTTTATTTCATTATTTTATCATAAAATTTCTAAACCAAAACATAAAGAAACCTTTCAAAAAATAGTCTTATAAGACTGCTCTATTGCTTTGAAGAAGACACTAACATTACTTTTAGAAAAGTCACATATGGAGAAAGACTACAGTAGTAGAATACCGGTGTGGCAGGTTTTTCCTTCATTCATTATGTCATAATGGGATATTTTTAATACCCATAAATAGCTTACATTTAATGGGTTTTAAACTTTGTGCATCATTGGTGCATAGATTGGATGTGTCCATAGGCCATAATGGGCCTTACATATCAGGGCTATATATGTTAGGAGTACACAAACTTGGTGTAAACAGAGCTTTATTAACCCCTTCGTGACGAAGCCTGTTTGCACTTTAGTGACGGAGCAAATTTTGGAAATCTGACATGTGTTTAACTTTAACATAGAATAACTCGGTAAAGCTTTTGTATATCCAGGTGACCGCCGAGGTTCCTGGCCAGCTCTGCCAGTGACTAATGTCACTACAGGGGTTGTTTTTCCCTGCAACTGGGGCTCCTATGGATGCAGCTCCTATGGACGCCCCAGCTACAGTGGGAAAGTGTCAAATAAAAAAAAAAAAAAGAATGTTCCCCAGAGGTCTTATATGACGTCATGGGGGACATAGATAGTAAAAAACATAATTACATACATCAGTAAAACAAAATTACAGCATAAAACAACAATATATACATAAGAAAGAATAACAAAAACCATCGCCGTATGCGCCCTGTAAACCAAAACCATACATACTATATATCAAAGCGTCCGAAACAAATAGAGAAACCCATTCCCATACTTTTTTTTAGCATAAATATACTAAATAAAAAAAATTGCTATAAATGTAAAAAAAACATTTTTTTTTTTAGCATTTTACCACCAATAAAACTTAAAAAACGGAAGAAAAAAAAATCACCCTATATGTCATGGGGAAAAAAAAAAACACAGTAAAATAATTTTGGTAGCTAAAGAAGAGAACATGGGGCAGTAAAACTGCCACATGGGTAAAATCCCTAAAAAGTGTCTGGTCCTTAAGGTACAAAACAGCTTGGTCCTTAAGGGGTTAAAATACATTTTTTTTTTCTATAGTGCACATGAAAATGAGGATTTGCACCATAAAATGGATGTCCCCGTTTGCCCTGTGTTCACAAACATACCCATTGTGGCCCTAATCTTCTGGCTGTATGCACAACGGGGCCCAAACCGAAAGGAGCAGCCGGTGGCTTTTTAGAACAGAAAATTTTGCTTGAAGGAGTTTTAGGCCCCATTGCACACTTGTAGAGCCCTTAAGCCGCCAAAAACGATGGAGAACCCCCACAAATGGCCTATTTTGGAAAAATAGAGCCCTTAACGAATTCTTATAGGGGTGTACTGCGTATTTTGACCCCACAGTTTTTGAATGAATCTAAGCAAAGCAGAAGAAAAAAATTACGATTTTAACTTTTTTGGCAATTGTGTCATTTTAAAAACAGTTTTGCTTGTTTTTTGGTTTTTTTTTATAGCACACATATGAAGGAAAACTTTCAATCCAAAATGGATACCCCTGTTTATCCAGTGTTCAGAAACATACCCATTGTGGCCCTAATCTTCTGTTCAGCTGCAAAACGGGGCCCAAACCGAGAGGAGCATTGAAGTTCAGCTGTTTAACTTTTACGTGATTGTCATTATCCGTTGGATAACGGCGATCACATGACCAGAGACCGCTCACCATGGCCCTTGGTCCCTGCTCAAGGCTCTCTGCTACCTTTAAGTAGCCAGGAGCACGGAGATTTTACATTTCCCTGCATCCTCCCCAGCTTTTGTGCTTGCATACACTATTTTGCCGACGTCTACATACGCGGAAGTTGGGGAAAGGTCAATGAGTAAAGATTCCATTGGGGGACATCGCCATAGTGCTCTCTGCGGAAGTGCCACGGGACGGACGGCTTCTATTTCCTTCAATGGAAGCCGGCCATGTGTAACCCACACAAAGTGGCAAGCAGAAAATCGCAATCAATTTCCGCTCATGGAGATGAAATGGCATTTTGCCATTGAATACTACGGGCAGTATTTGCTGCGGAGTCCAGAGGTAGACGCCTGCCGCGGACTCCGCAATGCAAACTCTCCCATGAGCAAGATGCCTTAGGCAAGTAATTTCCCCTCCCCTCATGGATCAGATTTGTGACGAGAGGTGAAATGTTAACTTTTTTTTTAACTTCTATGTGATAGTCATTATCCATTGGATAGCGGCGATCATGTGACCAGGAATCGTGTACCATGGCACCCCGTAAAAATTCCAGGCGCTCGGCTATGTTTGATAGCCAGGAGCAGGGAAATTTAAAATTACCCGGGCAATCTGCGGCTTTTGAGCATGCATCCGCCACATTGGCGACGGGCGCTTGCGCCAAAGCAGTGGTAGCGTCCGTGGATAAATCCCGGGGCCTTAGGTACGTAATTTCATCCTCCCTCACGGAGATGATCCGTGAGGAGAGATGAAACTAAGTTTTTTAACTTTTTTTTTATTTTTTACTTTACATGATCACTGTTATCCATTGGATAGCAGTGATCATGTGACCAGGAACGATATACAGCGGTCCCCGGTGACATCTCTCTGCTCCCGGCTATACATGCTAGCTGGGAGCAGAGGTTTTTTTAATTTTCAGGGGCGCGAGCCCTTCTGTGTACGCGTCTGACATGTCCGTTGGGCGCGCACATGCAGAGAAGGAAGAGTGAGGTGCTAGGAGGACCATATCGCCGGGGAACATCGCTGAGAACTGGGGTGATTATTTTCACCTTTCCTCATGGATCCGATCCATGAAGGGAGGTGAAACTTCAACTTTATTTTACTTTTTACAACTTTTCCGTGATCGCCGTTACCCATTGGATAGCAGAGATCACAGACCCGGGAACCGGTCACCGTGGTCCCCGATGACATTTCCTGCTTCCCGGCTACCTTCAGTAGCTGGGAACCAGGAGATTTCAAATGTCCCACGCCGATCTGGTTGTCTGCGAATGCATCGCCATTTTCAGTTAGGCGCGCATGCACAGAAGACACCGAAGGGTCAGTTCCAGACCAGATTGTCGAGGGACATCGCGGAGGATGTGGGTGAGTATTTTCAGCCCTCCTCATGGATGCGATCTATGAGGGAAGCTGAAACTAAACTTTTTATGTACTTTATTGCGATCTAATGGATAGCGCCGATCGCATTACTGGGGGCTTCTCGCTGCCCCCCATGACTGCGCCATGTTGTCGGCTACCTCCGGGAACCGACAGCATGGAGCTGTCACATCCACAGCCCACTGTGTTTTAATCCTCAGGGAGTGCATGTTTTTATATCCCTGAGGACTAAAGCCTACTTAGCTAGGACGTAAAAAAAACATGGGGCAGTCACTAAGGGGTTAAAGAGGCTTCCAAGACTATATTATTGATGACCTATTCTCAGGATGGGTGATCAATATCACATGAGTGGACGTCTGACACCTGGCATCTCCTGCATATCAGCCAATTTAAGGACTCCGCTTGCAGTACCATTCCAAGCCGTTGCACAATGTGTGGAACTGTGTGCTTTCTAGTGTATAGCGGCTCCAGCACTAGAACACCAGCTTGAAAAACCAGCTGCCCGGCAGGGGTGCCAGGTGGCAAATCCCCAACAACCTGATATTGATGACCTATCCTGAATTCAAAGGGTGCTGCATAACACAGCATTTGCCCCTGGTTTAATCAGGAGAGTATTAAACCAGGACAATTCCTTTTCATTTGCAAAACCTTTTAAAATTACTTGACTTACCCAAGAAACATCAGTTATATAAATCTTTAGAAGTGCATTGCAAATAGAAAGCCTGGAAAAAGTAACTCACTTGGGAGGCTTCTCTACTGTTCGGTAAGTGTTGAAGGCTTGAAGCTGGTTTTGAACACCAGTCAGGGAGTTGGCCAACTTACGATCATTGAGTGTAATGATCATTTGCTCAATCCATTGGAGAAGCTCAGATGCCAGGCGCTCATAATTTTCTATGAGCTGGTCTGCTTCAATTGCATGGTCCAATACCTACAAAATAGCATATTAGAACAAATCAATATTAAGTCAGTCAGCTACATTTGTCCTATTAACCTAATATACTGATTATGTACACGCTGTCATAACACAGTGTTACTGTTATATTTTGGCAATGTGTCTTCTTTGCGAAAATATTGGCGAATAATCATATCCCACTCTGTATGCTAATGAGTGCCAGACCAGCTGATGGGTGTTTCTCCTCTTCTAGCAGTCCAGCTCTCTATCAGCTTTAGTGGTTAAAACTATCCCTTTTATTGTAGATTGACGCCTCTAGGTCTTCCTGCTGGAGAGGTCATGCGTTCTACCTCGCATGCGCTTATGCCACACTGTGCAATCGGGGCAAATGTACTGTAACTCATTCCCGGAAGGACTGTCGGAGCATGCGCGTTTCAGACAGTAATAATTCATGAAATTCTCCAATAAAGTGGCTTCCAGAGTGAAGCTTGTATTTAAGCAGTCAATCTTATTCTAAGCCAAAGCCATATCCATAATTTATAGCTTTACAACGTTCTCTAAAAACATTCCACTCCTATATCCTCCAATATTGTTTTAAGGCACATTGCATCACAATTTAACTACATATTATACAGCTAAATAAGAGACCTGCCTAATGATGCAGACTACATGGCTTGTAAGCTGTGGGAGATATCCTATATGTATTTTCTGTATTTTTGTCAACTGTGAATATACTGTATTTTGTCTATAATGGTCTGAAACTCTGGGGGAAGTGAAGATCACACCCCCCCCCCCTCCACCAGAATTTAAGGAGCAGTGCCTATTGTCCCAAATACTGGTTAAACCAGTTCTAACTGGCCAAGCCTTTTTAGGAGTGCTTTGTCTTGGATAGCAGAGAGGAGAAACACAGGATGTTCTTCTCATGAAGCTAAATTCAAGAATGAACTGAGCGTGCTCACTGAAGTTCCTCCCAGATGGAAGACATCACAAGCTACCTCACAAATACTTTCCTCTGAGAAATGGCCTATAAGCTCACTGTAACTGCTAAATTGCCTGACTTCCTGTGTTAAAACTTTATTTAAGGTTTTACGCGCGCATAATAAAGACGGACTCTTTGGGGAACACATGATGTAGTCCGTGTGGTCTTTGAAGGCTCTCCAGGCCTGTACACATTTTATTTAATTTGGAACACATGGTATATCTATAATAGCGAATTTTGCGCTAACAAATTTGGAGGCACCGCTGGGATAATGAAGATACAGAGATATGAAGATATTTCATCGTTATCCGGACACAAGGGGACGTCGAAGCAGAGACGGACAGATAATGAGCTCAAACAAGGTAATAAGTTATTCTTGTACCTATACCATCTCTCCCTCTCTGCTATGATCCGCCCCAGGCCGGGTGAGTTGAAATATGATAAGTCTGTATCTAAAGAACTATGAAATAGATATACTGTGTTGTTTTTATGTTGTCTGTGAAGGAAATGTCCTGAGTAGTGAATGGTGTGAACAGACTGTGCAGGTTAATAAGGAACAAAGAATGTGTAGTATAACTTGTTAAAAGAAAGCAAAAAGGAAAGTTGATATAAGCAATTTTAGCTGAAGGTTATAGTAGTGAGTAAAGTTGCTGAGAGTGTCCATGCGGTGAGTTTCCATTGTTCAACATGTGGCTGAAGAGGTCTCCCTTTGTTATGTGGGGGGAGGGGTGCACATGGAATGCTTGCATTTGCCATGTCTGCATACCTCAACTCAAGGGAATTTGGGCTTGGAGTAGAGATGTGGGCGCGCCAGAGAAGTCTCCTCCGATTATGGCAGGCCAAGCAGGCTGTTGAGGTTCCACAATGTGGTGCCAAAAGTACAGATCTGCGCCATGAGGTGCGGGAGTAGAGAATCTCAATTAATTAAGGATTTTTCCAATTACGACAAGATGGGCAGGGACGAAATTGTAAGTGCTTATTAGTGGTAAGCCAGACCTGTGTCGTGAGTTGTGGGAAAAATCGTAAGTATGAGTCGCAAGCAAATTCAATGAGATGATGTTTGTAAACATAACTGGACACACAAAAATGGGAAAGGAAAAAGCAAGTCAATGAGTTAAGGAAAGGTAGAAGGTTTAACAATGAACGGTGAAAATGGCTGCTATCTGGAGTGGTAAATATAAGTACGTGGGTGGAAATGGGCATAAGTTGTATTATGTTTGTCATTGGATAGCCTATTCTGAACAAAATATGTAAAAACCGCGGTACATAAGAGTTTTCTTATATATATATACTTTGTTCAATATGGGAAGTTCTATGTACAGTAAATACAATCCCAGTTTCTACTTCACATGAGATACTTATCAGTCTGTGTATGAGTGAATTAAAACCCCAGTGAGTGTGAATTTGTGTGTATAAATGAAGGGCCCGTATGAGAGTTAGATTGTGTTATATGGTATATACTGTTCGGAGGCTAGAAATGAAATGAGGCAAGAAAGACCAAACGCTGAGCCAGACCACAGGGGGTGGAGCTAGGTGATGTAAGGAGATGGGAGGGAAGAACAATAGGAAGAGGTCCTGCTCCACCCTCCACACAGATCAGCCTAGGAGAGAAGAGTATCTCCATTTAAGGGGATGTTGGTATATATATGTATATTGTGGTAATGTATAGAGGGAAGGTCACTCTTAGACTCCATGTTAAGTCTCTCACTTGAACAAATGTAGGTGGCCAAAGGAGGGGCATCTAATTTATTTCTGAGGGTAGTTGTGTGAGATAATAGTCCAGGATTGTCACAGTATATATATATAGGTTCTTGGAGTATGTGGAGATTTTAAAAATATTGAGTCGTGTTAATTTGAATATTATTGAATTAAGATACTAAAATGAGATAATTGTGTACTTGAGACACCTGATAAGTACTTTAGTCAAATTAATAACAAAAGTTCTATTTTAGAGAGTATCTCATTTTCAATTAACAACAGTATTTTACATGAAAATAGTTACATTTGAAAAATAAGTAAATTTTGGATGCCAGTAATTGAGTTTATCCCGAATGGTATTAGGGATACTAGTCCCTTAGTAAACCAGTAGTTAACCATCATTGGTGCAGTTGTTATGGTTGCAGATTGTAATAACAATATTTAATCTCCTGTTTGCAGTATGTTTTAGTGCAGGTACCGGAGATGGTGTGGGGCCCCGTAACATCATGCTCCCTCAAGGGGTCATAAAATACTGTATAGAGTGCAAACTAAACATCTTTCAGCTTCCAGACTAACTATGTATGAGACTGCCCTGCTAGCACCCTCACATATCGCAATCAAGAGGGGTATAGTTCCAAATGCCGTTTCATGTCCTTTACTGAATTCAGAAGGTTGAGAGGAGGGGCAACAGGTGCAGACCATGACATTAAATAGCAAGCACATGATTGTACAATTGTCTGAAGATTAATGAAAACAGAAAACTGGGTGTCCTAACAATAATGTTGTAACTGCCATGATTAATGTAAATCTTGAGTTTTACCCATAGATGGTTCCAAATATCGGTGAAATGGACAAGTAAAACAGGCTATGCAATGGTAACCGACAGAAAGAGGTAATTGTACAAAAACCACTCTTTCCCTCCTGAGAGACACTCAGTTACTCAGGAAATAGAGGTGATGGCGCTCACTGAAATATGTAAGCTGGCTGCAGGTAAGACAGTTTGTGTCTGCACCGACTTAAGGTACACATTGGGAATCGTACACGATTTCACATCCTTTGTGGCACAGTGGAAGTTTCATGGGGTCCTTGAGTAAGCCAATCCAGAACGCAGAAGCAGTGTCTTTGTTCTACAAGTTTTTAGCTCTTTCCGCACAGGTGACTTATCATCAAGTCCAGGCTTATGCCACAGAGACAACCACTGAGGCTGGAAGGAACCAGAGAGCAGGCATCGCAGCAGCCTGACTTCCCTTGAATGAGGTAACGGCTGGTAACCTGCTTGCACCTGAAACAGGTGTAGATATTTCTCTGTTGCTTGAATTACAGGAACAGGCCTCAAAAGAAGAAAAAGGAGTGGAAAAGCGAGCGGAATGCTACTGGGGTCTGGCAGAAAGGTAAATGCCTGTGCCTCCCCTGCACGCTGTACTCCATGATGTCACACCTGATCTATGAGCTAACCCATCCATCCAAGGAGGTAATGTGTGGTATGGTGTCTTCTGCTTGGCTTACCCCAGGGTTCAACACTGCTGCAATAGGGTTTGTACAGGGATGCATAAATGCGCCCGTTACAATCCAGGCCAATTGGTCAAGATACCTTCTCGATGCGAGCCAGACTATCTGTATCAGTGACTGCAGAATGATAGCATACAGCTACCACAGGTAGGTGTTTGGAGTTGTTGGTTTGCATAGACCTCTTTTCATGTTATTTGGAGGCGTGGCTTGAGAAATAAATAAATAAATAAAAATAATTTTTTTTAACACGCCAAAAATATGACCTAAGAATATGTTTTATGAAAGTAATTTTGAATATTTAGGTACACCAGAAGTAATAATAAATAATAAAGGTAAACATTTTATTAGTCATCTACTTGGTTAGAACCACGCCTAAATATAAGACTAAGTTGAGGCCCTATGAAGGTTTTGTTTGGTAATGCTGCTGTAATAGGCCTATGCCTATTCCAGGCCAAAAAGGAGGGCCTTACCTCCCATGTGAGTGCCTAACATCAGGAGTTATATCATCTGTCACTCATAAATGTGTATTCTCCGTGTTTCCAGATCAAAATGCAAAGAATCCTTTCAAGTACTGTTAACCACTACGATCACAGTGAAACTTCAAGAAAAGCTAATTTGGGTTCATGTCAGACATTGAATAAAGATAATCAAGGAAGGAGACAAATGTGGCCCATAATCCTTTGTTATATGTAGGACCCCTGCGGTCATTGGGCTGTCATTTCTCTTCTTCCTCATAAGGGATGTGGTAAATACATAACTACTGATGAAGAGGATTATGAC
Organism: Eleutherodactylus coqui; assembly: GCF_035609145.1. Lineage (NCBI taxonomy): Eukaryota > Metazoa > Chordata > Amphibia > Anura > Eleutherodactylidae > Eleutherodactylus > Eleutherodactylus coqui. Next base: position 69,541,325 of record NC_089847.1, read on the forward strand.
AAATCTAGGAATGTTGCATTATAAAATTTGCTTAACTTGGTTCGCAGTGTTTGATAACGTGAAAAATAAGTAACTGTGCTGATGATGATATTGATCAATCTAAGATTATTGTATTGTAAACTTGATTGATGTGCAATGTTTGATATTATATTGTTTGTTTACATAGTAAGAATTCTTGAGTTATATGTCTACTGTACCGTATATACCGGCGTATAAGGCGACGGGGCGTATAAGACGACCCCCCAACTGTCACCTTATACGCCGGTATTCAGTGGAGAAAAAAAAAAAAAAATTATTACTCACCTCCCACGGCGTCCTGTCGCGCTCCGGCAGGATGTCGCTCGCTCCGGGAGGCTGTCGCTCGCTCCTCGTCGCCGCCGCAGCATAGCTTTCTGAATGCGGGGCTTGAAATCCCCGCTTCCAGAAAGCTAATACACACGCCGGCAGCCATGACATCATTGAATGGCTGTGATTGGCTAAAGCGCACGTGGCTTCAGCCAATCACACTATTCAATGACATCATTGAATGGGTGTGATTGCTAACACGTGCGCCTTCAGCCAATCACAGCCATTCAATGATGTCATTGAATAGTGTGATTGGCTGAAGCCACGTGCGCCTTCAGCCAATCACAGCCATTCAATGATGTCATGGCTGCCGGCGTGTGTATTAGCTTTCTGGAAGCGGGGATTTCAAGCCCCGCATTCAGAAAGCTATGCTGCGGCGGCGACGAGGAGCGAGCGACAGCCTGCCGGAGCGAGCGACATCCTGCCGGAGCGCGACAGAACGCCGTGGGAGGTGAGTAATAATTTTTTTTTTTTTACACTTTTTTTTTTTTGTATTACCGGCGCATAAGACGACCCCCGACTGCAGAGCAGATTTTTCGGGGTTCAAAAGTCGTCTTATACGCCGGTATATACGGTATGTAGAAGGTATTTGTGCCGTAATGTAGGAAGATTAGGAATATTAAAAATATTCATTTGCTACAGCAGAAAACTTATCAGGTCCCTCTGGGCAGAGTTTGCTTTATTGATAAATTTGACCTACAGATTTTTGTTTCATCTATTTTTATGAAGGGGTGAAGAAAAGCACACAAGGCCCCAGATTGTGTTTTTGTTTTTATTTTGTTTGATTTGCCATGGACTGATTTATTCTGGATCAAGTTTATTTGGGACTGAGTAAGCGTATGAACTGAGTTATTTCCACCAGGACATCGGGACTTTCTAAGTGTGATTTGAAATTTCATCTTCTCTAAGTGCATGCTGCACCTATCCACACGCTATGACTATTCAACTGAGCCTGAAGAACTGACACGTGTGCCTGACTGCTGTTAAATTGCCACTGGGGTGATCCTCATACTCTGCATAATAACCGCCAGCAGATGACGTCAAAGGAGGGCAAAGCATCACCGCTCCTCCATGAAGACCTTGGGCAACAAAATGCTGTACAGAGGCATCTGCTACATTGGAATAAAGGGGCTCTATAGTCAGCTGTGGATACTTCTGGATATGGAGAATGGAGAAGATTGTTTGATACCAATATAATGGGCGGGGACAGATTCCTACTTAGGGTCTGTTCTTTGGCTAACCAGGGAAAGCAGTGAGGGCACAATAATCCCCCTTGCTTCCCTGCATCGGAGATCCTATAGGTTTAGGATCTAAAGAAGATCAAGAGAAGAAACAATTTTACAGGAAGAGACATTTGTATTCAACATCTAACGGTTTTTGAATTTTTTGTTTTTCGTTATTTTCTCGAGCCCAGATTTGACAAGATTGGTTTTATGTTGATAGCAAATGAAAATATAGGGAACAGATATTTGGTTGTTTATGTAATATATTTCAGAAGTTGATTAATAGAACTTGAAGATCAAACCATGATATGTCAAAGTACATATTCCAACCCTAAATTGTATGCACATTTTATGTATCTTGATGAAATAGTTGTATGATGGCTACAAATAGCCAAAGGGTGGATTGTGGTACAAATATAATTGGCTATTTGTAGCCCTCCATTTTGTCTTTCATCCTCCATTTTGTATCTTACATACGAATAGCTATGAACATTCATGTGGCCTTCAAACCTGTTTGGTGTAGGAAGCTTTGATGTAACTGTGAAATGTGACAGAACAATGCTAACTGCATTAACTACAGTTCCATTTGTATAGGTTTGTTTGAGCTCTGTCCATATACATTGTATGGCCAGGAATCTATTGTCTTGTTAATCCTGTGATACCATCATCATTGTCTAGGGAATTGAGTTGTTGATTCTGAACCTTTGATCAATGAAACTGGCTCCTTCAGATGGGGGGGGGGTCTCAGACTGATAACATCTTGGTTTACAAAGCTTGTGTATGACCTAGCAAGTTTTAGTGTATAAAATAGTACAAAAATGTCAACAGATACAATAAGGTAGCAGTAAGTGTACCAATGTTTCAGCCATATTGTGTAATCAGACCAATGTTAACATGTAACAAACAATATAACCTGAGATCACACTTGGAAAGCCGGTCACATTCAACATGTTGTATGTCATCTAAACTATGAACAAGGTGGCTTATGCAGAAAACGTGGAAAAAAGATAAATCTTTCAGGAGCCATCTACCTAGAATACCGGTGGGAAACTGTAACGTGTTGTGAGGTATTTTCCTTATCCTGGATATCACCCAGCAGTAGGAAGGGATAAGGCAGGAGGCATTTCCCATGGCAGAGGTGACAGCTAGGGTCCCCTGTAGGCGGTAGGGAAAGGCCCGAGAACACAAATAGGAAGGAAAAACTATCCAGGAGAATGAAAATACGCACAACAAAGGAGGGAATTGTGGGAGATATCCTATATGTATTTTCTGTATTTTTGTCAACTGTGAATATACTGTATTTTGTCTATAATGGTCTGAAACTCTGGGGGAAGTGAAGATCACACCCCCCCCCCCCTCCACCAGAATTTAAGGAGCAGTGCCTATTGTCCCAAATACTGGTTAAACCAGTTCTAACTGGCCAAGCCTTTTTAGGAGTGCTTTGTCTTGGATAGCAGAGAGGAGAAACACAGGATGTTCTTCTCATGAAGCTAAATTCAAGAATGAACTGAGCGTGCTCACTGAAGTTCCTCCCAGATGGATGACATCACAAGCTACCTCACAAATACTTTCCTCTGAGAAATGGCCTATAAGCTCACTGTAACTGCTAAATTGCCTGACTTCCTGTGTTGAAACTTTATTTAAGGTTTTACGCGCGCATAATAAAGACGGACTCTTTGGGGAACACATGATGTAGTCCGTGTGGTCTTTGAAGGCTCTCCAGGCCTGTACACATTTTATTTAATTTGGAACACATGGTATATCTATAATAGCGAATTTTGCGCTAACAAAGCCAAAAGGTTTTCCTCATCTGCCAGAAACAAACCACCTAAACGATCAAGTACCTTGCCAATACGTTTCCCTTCCACTGCTAAGGCCTTCATCTTTGAAAAGTAGTGGTAGAAAGTTGCCACATAAGTAATTATGGACTTTTCATCTGGTTGGTCTACGTTTACATCTAAGAAAACAAAATGTGAGCGTTTGAAATGTTTGCAGTCTAACAAAAGCAAGAAAGTAGATACAGTCACTAAAATAAAAGACACAAAACATCCATCCTAGCTGATGGTCATTACAAAATGTAACCCTAGAATAAAATGAAATCTAAGGTCTTATTCAGAAGGCAGCATTTGGTCAGTATTTAGCATCAGCAATTGAAAGTTAAAATCAGGAATTAAAATCAGGAATGAAACCTATAGAGAGAAAAAAGGTAGACTGGAAAGATTTACACCTCTTTCATATTTTGGACTTATTCCTGTTTTTGGCTTCCAAATACAGATACAAAATACTGATGTGTGAATGGAGCTTAAGGATCAGGGCTGAGTTTATCATTGGTCATAGCGCTTAGCCAAATCAGACACAGTGCTTTCAGCAGGCTGAAAGATCTTTTGTACAAAGCCGGGATCGCAAGCGGCAAAACCTGCTGGACCCTGACAGTGGCGGAGAGGAGAGGGAGTATATTTTTTTACTTTTTTTTTTTTTTTTTTTTTACACACGTTTGGGATTATTTTCGGGGAAGGGCTTATATTTCAAGCCCCCACAAAAATCATTGCTGTGGGTAGTCCCCCTCATAACTGAACACTGTGACAGCACTGTCACAGTGTTCAGCGATGAGCGGACTCCCTGCGGGGGTGAAGGAATCCTCTGCCACTGCATGCGCCGAGATGGTCTGGCTCGTCACCACCGACATTTCTGTGCGGGCTTCTGCGAGACCCGCACAGAAATAGAGCATGCCATGATTTGTTTTCCGCGCGTGTTTTCACGCAGACAAATCACGGCCATCTGCCTAGGATTGCGTTATTTAATGGAATCCTATGCAGGCGGGCATGGGCGGAAATTCTGCCGCGGAATTTCCGCCCATGTGCAGGGGACCATAGTTTAGGTTTCTGGCCTTTCTTTAGGTAGTTTTGTGGTCAATGAAGTTTTTTTTTTCTCAAAAAGCCTATTCAAGTCTAGGTAGATAAATTCCCTACCTAGACCATGCTGCATTTAAAAAAAAAAACAACTCCATTGACCACAAAACTACCTAAACAAAGGCCAGAAACCTACTAAATTATGGTCCCCTGCACATGGGCAGAAATTCCGCGGCGGAATATGCATTAAAACCGTATTTTAAAAATGTAGTTACAAAAGACATCATTTATAAATACCCCACCAAGAGGAAAGCCAAGTGAAAACAAGTAGTAGAAGATGCAGATGTTGGGTTTGAGGATATGCCAGTTAAAACACACACACGTTGCTAAATGAAAAGCTCAGGAGCTGTTTTTTTGTTTTCTTTTTTGAGAAGAAACTGCATGAACCTGGCCTAAAGAAAGAGGATGTTTACCTTCAGGATCCAGAAGCTTAGTGAGGCCTAACTCTCGTTCAGCAATGTTGAATGCATTTTGTAAGTTGTGGTGAGCATTGGATTTCTTTAGAGTGTCAAAGTCAATAATATCTGGCCTGGGTTAGAAAGAACAAGATCAAACAATTTCATATAAGCATAACAGCTCTTCATGTATTTCAGTCATTCCAGACAATCATGTAACTGGACTCTTCCTCATTTATTGTAAGAATAGTGCTAGTAACACAGAGACCTGTATTTCCAACCTGTATCTCCAACATTAGAATGTGATAGTCTGCTATTTTTCTCATTGCTAGGACACAGCTATGATCAGAAATTTCAGTTTAGCTGTAATGTCTAATGCAAGTCTGATATAACCTGAAGTCTCCATTCTGTCTCTCTCCTATATTTTACACTAACTAGCAGAAGCATAGAAAGCCAATTCCCATTAAATCATGCATAGAATGATTCTAAACGAATATTAGCTGTAAATTGTTATACAGGTAGTTCAACAAATAAGCCAGAATAAGGGCCTATTCACACGGTTGTATTTTTAGGTCCTGTGCTGTCCGTACAGCACACAACTCCATAATAGCCTATGAGGTTATTTACATGAACGATTTTTCACATGAACCAATGTTGTGGGAAAAAAATTGTTGATGTGCGTATTCTTGTCTATTTTTACAAATGAGAAGTGTGCACGGTTGCATCGTATTCCACATGCAGGAGTCAGCAGCAGAATCCAACCCTGCCTGCGGCCGAGGACACTGCTTACCTGTCCACGCCTTCTGCGTCCCTGCCCAGGCCTTCTATTTTCTTCACTGTGGATGTGTGTGGAAGAGCCGGCTGCCGCACATATGCAGTGTAGTTTGTTTTTTTTCTTAAATGCCTGCTTGCCCCCGGAGTCCGTGACCCGTCCGCAACTGAATTGCGGACAGACCGCGGACGGACAGCTTTCATTGACTTCAATGGAAGCAGTCCACGCGGGAACAGCGCTAAAATGAAGCATGCTGCAATTTCTTTTCTCGACCAGAAGGTCTGCAAAGCAAATCCGCATGCTTTAATTCATGGGCAGCTTGATTTGCAGATCTTCCACGCGGGTGACATGCACAGATTCCACAAATCAGATCCTCCCGTGGACATTGGGCCTAAGACAAGCAATTTGCAGAGTCTGGAGATCAGACAGCCCATGGATGGGTGTCAGTGTGCTGTTTAATACAAGTTATGCCCCAGTTTATCGGATACAACTAAAATACACCAGTGTGAAATTGGCCTAAAGATTTCTTAACTAGTTCCCCACCTGTGCTTGTGTACTATGGCATTAAATGCTAGCCCATCACGCCAACTTGTTGTGAAGTTGTGAACGTTAACATTTGGATACCTGAAAGAAAAAAAAAGGTAAAAAAGACAAAATTTAAAAAAAAATTAAATGAAGAGTCAAGTAATTAAATCAACTCAATATCAACACATTTTCCATCTATTAAAAAGATTATGGCAATATTGTAGTTACCCAACTGAAAGTAATGAGTTTTACTTTACGTTCGTTATATTTATATTTTTAGTTTCTGTATAAAATAGTTTGCAATGTACCTACCTCATGTGAAAGCAGCAAATATGCTTGGGAAATGGGCTATTTTCATATTTACACTGGCTGATATACCCGGCTTCGCCCGAGTTAATTTGGTAAAGGTGGTTTACCTGTTGTTCGCACGGAAATTTTTCATGAAGTCATGGTTACTTCAGAGGAACTGAGGAATAAAATATGCGTACACATAGAGGAGTGCTAGATTCTCCTCAGACTGCATGTACACATGTCCCTCTGCAGAATGTGCCACTATTCCGTTCTGCTCACTTTTTAACATTAAAGGCAACAACCCCTTTATTTAAATCTAACCCCAGATTGGAGGTTGCAGCCCTTTCTTAGCCTTAAAGGCATGCTCCATTCCTGCAGTCCATGGCCGCTTCCTTATGTACTTTAGAGCCTTTTGGTATATGCACATAGAGGTCAGTCTAGATTTTCTCAGCATATACACAGAGGTGAGGTAGATTCTTCTCAGTACATGCACACAGAGGTCAGTTAAGATTGTTGTGCCAAATTTGATGCTTGTACAACATTACATAGGGGTGCACTTACTTTTGCACTTAGCATTGAATAATCAAGTTGTGACCACTTTACTTTTCCTATTTAGGATCTAAAGAATGCTCGTGCCAAATTTCACGTTTGTACGACACCGGGAAGTTGGGGAATTAGTGGCGAGTCAGTCAGTGAGGGTTTTCGCCTTTATTATATTTACATTGTTCCATATAGGGTCATTCCTGTTCTATGCAAAATTTTGACTACTGTTGAATTGGAATATACATGATATAATGATGGATATTAAATTATATACTAGGTCCAGAACAATGACTCAGTAATTGTTTACTACTCACCCAGCCGTCTTCATTTGACACCATAGTAATAAGGCATCCTTGGCTGATTTCTTCTCTTTATTATCTTCTGTCTCAACACTAATATCTTGAATCTACCAAGCAAAAAGTTTTACTTCAACCTGGGATATTTTCTCCTGCATTTTCATAACACACCTATCTTTTAGAATTAGCTGTTGTATGTGTACATGATATATAATACTATTTCTGCTCATTATATGACTAGCATGCATCATCATTTTTTCCCTTCTGTAGGCTCCATCTCTAATCGTCAGCAGTCAGTCAACTCCACTGCAGAGTGAGTGGATACTAGCTGCTATGAGGTCTTCCATGCTCCGCAAAGAGGAGAGGAGATTCTGCTGTAGCAAGATATCTACCTGTAGCAAACTCAGACACATCAACAACATGGAGGACATTATAGAGCCGTTTTAAGCAGTGCAGCCATCAATCCAGCGGTGGGGTGAGACATTAAAGCAAACAGCAGGAATATTTCTAGGCGTTTCTTTCTGCAGGTTGTCCCTTTATAGACTTACTGGTATATGGGGAATACGTGCGACCCAATCCCTCCGTAAGCCAATAATGCAGCTTTACCTCTGCTTTGCTGATTGATGAATTGAGTGAGAATGATCAGTTTAGGAAGCAGGGTGAAGAGTAGAAATGCAGAAAATGGCACAGACAAAAAAAAGGAAGAACAATACTTTTTATATCTATTGCTGGTCTCATTCAGACAACCATGTTTATGTGCGTACAATCGTGTGCATCTATTAGAGCCATTGGTTTCCTATGATGTGTTCACACCCGTGTTTTACAGGCGTGCAAACGCGCACACATGCAAAAGATAGGACATGCACGCACATAGGTCCGTGCTGCACATCAATATTCCCTGCGGGGAGTCCTCTCATCACTGAACACTGTGACAGCACTGTCACAGTGTTCAGTAATGCTGGCACTCCCCGCGGGGATGAAAGAATGCCCTGCCATGTTCGCGATGTTCTCCCAATGAATTCAATAACTGGCTGAGTGCTGCCTGTGATTGGCTGAGCGTTCAGCCAATCAGATACAGCCCTTTCAGCAGGTGGGGACTTTAAATCCCGGCCGGCTGAGAACTTCACTACAGTGCAGGGTACCCAAGAGGCTAGACGCGCCTGATCCCCGACAGCGGCATAGAGGTGATTATATATATTTTTTATTTTCTACATAAACCAGGGATGATTTTCAGGGAAGGGTTCATATTTAAAACCCTTACCCGAAAATCACTGCAGGGGTTGCTGGCAGCCCATTACTTTCAATGGGGCCGCCAGCAGCAGCAGTCTTAGGCTTCATGCACACAGCTCTATTATGGCGCCCATACAATGCGATGCTGCCCTACCTTACTTGCGTTTCCATAATCTATTACATATATTACTATGGAGCAATCTTCACATCAGTTGTTTCTAGGGGAGAATAAGCTCATAACACAGTGCCATAAGGGCACCATACAGTAACACGTAGGGTACCTAGAGTTGCAGGTCTGTTCACATTACATAAAAAGTGGACAATGCAACAGATGTATGATCAAAAAAACCTCTGAAAATTGTGAGTTAGGAATAATCAAAGGGCCTATAAATATATGGTCAACACACACAAAAAAAAGAAATTATGTTGAAAACCACCACATGATCAATATTTCATTAGTAACCAGTAAGAACATACATAGACCATTATATATAAAAGGACAAAAAAAAAAGTTGTCTGGATGGCGGTATCCGATTAATTAAATATTTTCTACCACCTATCACCTAAAAGTATCAAAATCTGCCAATAAAGCCTTCTAAGGGCTCAGTCAAACGAGCGGAGATCCGTGCGGGAAAAAAAAACACGCACCACATGCGGGCAAAAATATGCATGACCACACCCATTGCCACCCATATGTTCTTTCTTTGGCAAGTGTGGATTTTCGTCCGCACCTGCGGCCCGGTTTTTTTTTTCCACACGGATCTCCACTCGTGTGACCGAGCCCTAATGGTTTCGGCATCATAACGAACAGGAGGTTTTCCATTCTTTGTGAGGCTACATTCACCTGCTCCAGATGTATTGCAAAAACTTCTGCAACTAAAAATCAGTTCCACACAGCTGAATCACATGAAATTCAGTGGGCCCCATTCAAATAAATGACAGTCACAGAAATTTCTGTAAACATCTGCCATGTGTGAATGAGTGCCACCTTAACCTTTACAAGTGCATGTAAACTTTGTCTTGTTTGATTTTTTCCTGTTTAAATACCAGAATATAAATCTACTATATAATTACACCATGTATATTGCAAATGAGAAGAAAAGTGAAATGGATAAATATACAAAAACTCTAAAAAAGGCGAGGACCTGCAGCCACATTGGCTACCTACTGTAAGGCCAAGAATGTCCCAAGTACATCTAAAAAAATGCACAAGTCTTTATTGCAATATGTGCTTTAAAAAGAAATATATAAATATATCTGTTATGCTATTGTAATAAAATCTTTTTCTACCATGTTGAGGAAGAATGGCAAGAAACATCCCTTAGGAATTTCTTCCTTTAACCCCTTGAGTGGCACGCCCGGAAATTTTCCGGGACGAGCTCCACTGCTCATAGCGATACACTATCACTATCACTATGGGAGCTGCAGAGCACAATGCGACAAGCTGTGACATTGTGCTCTGCCTGCACAGACCCACAGAGAATAAAGCAAGGGCTTTGAAAAACCAGCAGAAGATATTGCAGATATGTCGGCAATCTCCTACACTGGTTTGTTTACAGGTTGCCATAGAGACCATCGGCTTGTCAGAAGCAAGCCGATGGTCTCTGTGGCAGGGAGAGCTGGTTGTTAGCTGTCAGAGGACAGCTAGGTACTAGCTCTTACAGCAGAGATCAGAGAAAACCTCCGATCTCTGCTGTGTTAACCCTTTACATGCTGCAGTCTATGTGACTGCAGCATATAAAGGGCTGTCACTGCAGCATGTAAAGGGCTGTCACCATCGGACCCCCGGAATGTGATCAGGGGTCCTGATGGGTTCCTGTGGAAGTCCCCTAAAGGGACAAAAAAAAAATTATAAAAAAAAAAAATTAAAAACACTTGTCTGCCTTTACTTTGTAAAAAATCAAAAATAAAATCACACATGTGGTATCCATGCGTCGTAATGACCCAGAGAAGGAAGTGAATACATTATTTAGCCCCTTAATGACATGGCCCCTTTTTTTCTTTTTTCCCCATTTCTTTTTTTCCTCCGCCCTGTTTAAAAAATCACAACTTGTCCCGCAAAAAGCAAGCCCTTATATGGCTGTGTCAATGGAAAAATGAAAAAGTTATGGCTCTTGAGACGCAACTGCAAAATTAGTTGAAATTCAATGATTAGACCATTTTAAAAAAACTGCCCTGGTGGGCACGACAGGTTGGTAGGAAACCCGCCACTCAAGGGGTTAAATGAGGAAAATTGGCTACTACCTCATTGAGATTTTTTGCCTTCCCCTGGATCAACATTGGGATGAAGGAACTGGGGTAATAGGCTGAACTGGATGGAAATATGTGTATTTTTTTGGGCCCAACATACTATATAACTATGAGTGTGCTGCCCCAAAAGAAATTTAGACATGTTTTACCACTAGAACAAGAGAACAAATGTAAAAAGTGATAAATTATTACCTGGAAGCGGAGAATGATTGTCCAAATAAGTCCTAGAGTCAGTCGGTGGTTCCCATCCACAATGTCGTGGGATCCCATGTTCTCTAAATGGACTTTTTGTTCCTTCAAAAACTGTAGTGCTTTGTCTACATTTTCAAGGCAATGAATACGCATACGACCCTTTGTGGGCTTGGGCTGTGATAAAGTTAAATAAATAAAATTTAAAAACTATGCATAACATACTGACAACATATAAAGAGTTCAACAACAGCAAAAAACAACAAGAGAACTGAAAGGAAAATAACAAAAATAATATATTTGTTTCATATGGCAAATCATAATAGCAGGAATATTACTTAATCAAATGCATGACTAGAATAATTGGGATTTTGATGTCAATTCAGTATAACTGGTTGTGGGGCGAGAGGTGTTAAAAGGCCATTGTTTTTTGCTACGAAGGTCACGTGGATGTACGACACACCACTACTGTAGAAAAGTAAGCGAAGACTGGTGGGAACCACTAGAGCGGGGTTTGTTTTTTTTTCATATTTCCGGCCTTCTTTTTTGCAAGCTAAACATTCCCAGGTCCTTTAACCATTCCTCATAGGACATGGTTTGCAGACCGCTTACCATCCTGGTAGACAAACTGGAGCAAGTTCAGAGAAGAGCTCTGTATTTTTTAAATTGGGTGCCCAGAACTGGACACCGTATTCTAGATGGGGTCCAGATGAGGACGAGTAGAGGGGGATAATTACTTCACGTGATCTAGACTCTATGCATCTCAGAATTGTGTTTGCCTTTTTTGCTGCGGCAAAATTGTTGAATTATGTTCAGTCTGTGATCTATTGGTATACCCAAGTCTTCCACTTTCTCCAGTGGATAATGGGGTGCATTAAAAGAGGTATAAGGGCATATGACAAGAACATTGCTGTCCCTTTAAACCCCTTAGTGACCACGCTATTGCCTTCTTACGTCCTGACCTGCTGGGACGTAAAAACGTGTTCTCTGCGGGGATTAAAACCCTGCAAGCCGTGGACGTTACAGCTCCATGCTGTTGGTTACTGGAGGTAGCTGACATCCTGGAGCTGTCATGGACGGCCGCAGGAAGGTCCCCCCTAGCACCTGGCACGCGATCGCTGGTATCCACCTGATACCAGCGAGCGTATTAAAGTCAATGAGAAGTAAAAAAAAAAAAAAAAGAAAAGTTTAAGCTCCCCTTACAGATCGGATTCGTAAGGGGAGCTGAGTATACTCACCCCCATCCTCTGCGATGTCCCGCTGGTATGAGTAGCTGAGAGCATGGAGCAGTCACCGGGAACTGCTGTATGCGGTTCTTAGTCACATGATCACCGTTATCTATTGGATAACAGCAATCATGTAAAAGTAAAAAAAGATACGGATTACTTACCGGTAGTCCCATTTCCAGGAGTCATCACGACGGCCCCATTTACATATGGAGGTTGCCCTCTGACCCAGGTAGGGACAGGAAGAGTTTAAAAGCACCTCCCTTTCCACCATGCTTTAGTGACTTACAAATTATTACGGTGGACAATGTTTACTAAACCAAATTTTACCTTTATTCGGTCGTATTTACATTGAAAAGAACATTAATTATTCTATAAGGGAGGGAACTATGGGCCGTCGTGATGACTCCTGGAAATGGGACTACCGGTAAGTAATCCGTATCTTTCCAGGTCGTCATCCCGACGGCCCCATTTACATATGTAGTATACCAAATTATACGTGGCTTTAGGGCGGGACTACTGCCTGGAGGACTTTTCGTCCGTAGCCCAGGTTTTTGTCTGACTGGACATTAACCCTATAGTGTCTGATAACGTGTGTTATGCTAGACCAGGTGGCTGCTTTGCAGATTTGCTCGGCAGACGCCTGGCCTTTTCTGCCCAAGAGGAGGAGAGAGAGTGTGTGCAGTGGGCTCTAATTTTCCCCGGAGGATTGAGGCCCCTGGCTTTATATGCCTCTTGGATGGCAGTCTTGATCCACCTCGCAATGGTGCCCTTAGATGCCGTCTTTCCTTTTGTCGGCCCCTGAAATTGGATAAAGAGGTTGTTATTTTTCCCAAAAGAGCGGGTAGCTTCTAAATACACTAGAACGGCTCTCCTAACATCTAGGCTGTGAAATTCTCGTTCTCTATCATTGCGGGGATTTTGACAGAAGGAAGGCAGAGTGATTGTCTGCTGTCTATGGAATTTCGACACTACCTTCGGTAGGGAGGCTGGGTCTAGCTTAAAGGTGATTCTGTCATCTTGTATAAGCATGTAAGGTTCAATACAGCATAAGGCTTGTAATTCCCCTATTCTCCGAGCCGAAGTTATGGCGACTAAAAGAGTAACTTTTAGCGTGAGAAATCTTAGTGGGAGTTGGGAGAGGGGTTCAAAGGGGGGTTGGCAAAAACTATTCAAGACTAGGTTTAAGTCCTAGGTAGGGAAAGTTTCTGTAATAAAAGGCCGAAGCCTATCTGCCCCTTTGAGGAATCTACGAACCCAGCGGTGTTCTGCCAAAGGAAAGTCTAGGTAAGATCCCAGTGTGGCTGTCTGAACCTTAAGGGTTCTTGGGCTAAGGCCTTTCCCTAGGCCTGCCCGCAAAAATTCCAGGATTGCGTGGTATGTCGATCTCTGGGATTTTGCCTGGATCTATTTTGCAGAAGTCTGTGAACTTCCTCCATATCCTATTATAGATGGCTGTAGTGATAGGTTTACGCTCTTTGTTAAAGTGGTAATCACTTTATGGGAAAGTCTCTTTATGGGAAAGTCCCTTCCCTCGCGGTATCATGCTTTCAGTATCCATGCCGCTAGTTTTAATTTTTCGACCCCCGGGTAGTTTAGCGGGCCCTGGAGAAGATCTTCCACGGCCGGTTGTAGACGTGGACCCCAGATCGTCAAGGCTTTTAGCAGGGAATACCAGGGTCTTTTGTCCCACATGGGGCAACTAGGATGACTGACACCCGGCTGATCTGGATTTTTCTGAGGGCCTCAAGCTGGCTGGCGGCCGCAATCTGACGAGAGCAGGCACATTCTGCTTAGAATGCCCATTGACTGTGTGTGGGGGGGGGGGGGGGATCAGTGGGCAGGGGGGGGAAAGGTGTAGGCTATGTCCCTGTCCCAGCTTTGGGACAGGGCATCTACTTCGCACGGGTTGTCTCCTGGATTTAGCGAGTAAAGGTCCCGGCACTTTGTATTTCCCCTCGTGGCGAACAGGTCTCTCTGCGGTTCTCCCCACTGGCAGATTAGTTGGTCGAAGACTCGCTGGTTCAGCCCCCATTCTCCCGGAAGGATGCTCTGTCTGTTCAGGAAGTTGGCAACGACGTTTGTGGATCCTTTTAGATGGATCGCTGAGAGGGACAGCATGTTGGATTCCGCCCGGCGGAGTATCTTTGCTGCCAGTTGTTGGAGGTGTGCGTGTCGCGTTCCTGGTGACGAACAAACGACAGAGCTGTCATATTATCAGTCAAGATTTTAACATGCCTTCCCTTTAAATGGGGTTCTGTTGCATGAAGGGTCTCCCAGATTGCTCCTAATTCTCTATAATTAGATGGGCTCTTTGCTATCTGGGAGTCCCAGGTTCCCTGTAGATTTAGGTAAGCTACTTGCGCTCCCCATTCTGTTTTACTGGCATCTGTTGTGATGGGTACAGCGGGTTATCGCGACCAGAAGGTACCTTTGTTTAGGTTCCTCTGTGAGGTCCACCAGCGTAGGGACTCTCTAACTTGGACGGACAGGCTCACCTTATCCGGGGACGTCTGCCGTTTGTCCCACCTGCCAAGGATGAACCTTTGTAGTTGCCGAGTATGGGCTTGTGCCCCTGGTATTATCTGCATGCTGTTAGAATACCAAGCACCTTCATCGTTTCTCTGGTAGATACCGTAGTAGCCCGGCAGAGGGAGGTTACTGCGTGGATAAGGTCTTCCTTCCTAATTTAAGGAAGCCGAGATTCGTGGATGTGGGTGTCTAATAATACTCCCAGGTATACCTTTTGTGTACCTGGGTTCAGGTCGGACTTCTGTTCATTGATTACCCCCCCTAAATTGTTTAGGGTAGACAGGACCGTGGATAGGTCCATGCGTATGGCCTTTTCCGTTCTTGACACCAGCAAGAAATCATCCCGATATGGAAAAATAAGGATTTGGTTCCGTCTGAAATAGGCTACCATTTCTATTATTATTTTGTAAAAAAAAACCCGAGGAGCGGTCGAGATTCCGGACGGTAGGGCCGTAACCTGATAGTGCTGGATTTTGTCACCCTCCCGCAGGGCGAATCTCAAGTATTATGATGGACTGCGGCTATTGGGACGTGGTAGTATGCGTCTTTGAGATCTATAGAGCGCATTACACTATCAGGGTCTATTAGTGAGACGATAACCCGCAGTGTTTCCATCTTAAATTTTTTGTATGGAATAATCTTATTTAGGGCCTTGAGATTAAAGGGGTTGTCCCGCGAAAGCAAGTGGGGTTATACACTTCTGTATGGCCATATTAATGCACTTTGTAATGTACATTGTGCATTAATTATGAGCCATACAGAAGTTATCAGAAGTTATTCACTTACCTGTTCCGTTGCTAGCGTCCTCGTCGCCATGGTGCCGTCTAATTTTCAGCGTCTATCTAATCGCCCGATTAGACGAGCTTGCGCAGTCCGGTCTTCTTTTCTGAATGGGGCCGCTCGTGCCTGAGAGCGGCTCCTCGTAGCTCCGCCCCGTCACGTGCCGATTCCAGCCAATCAGGAGGCTGGAATCGGCAATGGACCGCACAGAAGCCCTGCGGTCCACCGAGGGTGAAGATCCCGGCAGCCATCTTCACCAGGTAAGTAAGAAGTCACCGGAGCGCGGGGATTCAGGTCAGCACTGTCCGTTTTTTTTTTTAAGTCCCTGCATCAGGTTTGTCTCGCGCCGAACGGGGGGGCTATTGAAAAAAAAAAAACCCGTTTCGGCGCGGGACAACCCCTTTAAAGATAGTCCTAATAGAACCATTTGGTCCTTGTTCTTGTAGGGACCCAGGGGAGGTTATGAGGAATCTCCTAGGGGGTAGAGAGTGGAATTCAATTCGGTACTCTGCTTCGATTATCTGGAGTACCCAGGGATTAGATGTTATCCCCTGCCACTGATTTAGATAGTGTGCTAATCTACCCCCTGTCCCCTTGGAATGGGATGGCGCAGAGTTTTATTTTTTTATGTTATGTCTGCAGCCCCAATGCCCTTCTTGCAGTATTGCTAAGGACCCCGGTTTTTGCGTCATATCTGACGGTCTCCGCTGATGCGTCGGCCAGAAAAGCGGTAGCCATTTTTTGCGAGGGGAAGCCTCTCTAGGGGCCCGATCCTTAATAGGGGCTTCCAGCCTGTTTAGCCATAGGACCCTGGATCTGGCCACGGAAGTTGATGCTATGCTGGCCTCGTGTGAGGTGTCTTCAAAGGGCTTCTAAGCAAGCTGGGTACTCGTTTTTCCGACCTTGGAAGGATGGAAGGCTGAGAGTCAACCCTTGAGCTGGCTACCTGAGCCAGTGGGGATTGAACCTACAACCTTCAGGTTGTGAGAGAGAGCTTAGGACTGCATTTCTGCTGCCTTAACTTTCTGTGCCACATGAGGCTCTCTTGGCTACCTTGGCTTTGTATCCGGCCTTCATCTGCAATCACCTGTTGCAGGGTCTGAATCGTCATGGGCGGGTGATCCTCTTGTCTGCATTGTCTCCATCACTGTCTTGATGAGGTGCGCAATGTCGTTTGAGGAGAAATAGTATTTTTCCTCATCCTCTATAAGTGCTGGCGGGTCCTCTAGTTCTCCTTCTGACAGGAGTTCCAGGGAATTGAACTCGCCTATTCGGTTTGTCTTGGTCTTTTAGGGACCCGTGACGGACCTGGCTGAGCCTGGGGAAAGGACGCCATGGACCTGATCATACAGCGGATGTCAGTTTTTGAACGCCGCTTTTCCCCCCGCTAATATCTTTCATGCTCGCATAGGGCTTTTCTCAAGCTTTTTGCTGCAGAGGACATTTTTCTGGGGTCCGCCTTAATCTTTGGACCTTCCCTATCCATCTAACCCATACAAAACAATGGGGGAGAAGGGAGAGAAAAAGGGGAACATATATGCATCCAATCCAGTACAAGTGGCAGTTTGCGCATTCCATTTTTGGCATATAGCCTACTCACGGTTTGTAGGGTATCTGTTTCTCCTTCTCGTGCTGAGCTGTCGCGAGTAGACATGCTTTTGGCACTTCTAGGCAGTCAGCAGGATATCTCCATGGAGTAGAGCCTGCTTTATATAGGAGAAATTTCAAATTTGGCGCCATTTCCGGGTTCTCTGCCGGTAGCCACGCCCCCTATGTTGAGCGCGTGACGTCACCACGCCGGATGACGTCACCGCTATGCGCGCCGAGGATCCAGGAGCCCAGGGAGGCCGCCACTGCTGTTCCCTGCCAGGAGGGACTATCCCATCGCGGCAGCGGCGGCCTGAACATGCGGACCGCGTGAGGGAGACCTGCGCTGCTGAGGCGACTTATGGCTCTTTCGGCGGCAGAGGTCAGGGATGCAGGGACTACAGCGGTATGCGGCCCCGACCTCTACCCCTCCAGGGGGATCGCACAGCGTGCGGTAATCCACAGATTCGCCCTCCAGGGAGGCCACCGCTGCCGTTCCCCTGCCAGGAGGAACTATCCCATCGTGGCAGCGGCGGCCCGAACATGCGGACCGCGCGAGGGAGACCAGCGCTGCAGAGGCGACTTACGGCTCCGCCGGCGGCGCAGGTCGGGGATGCAGGGACTCATGAGTGTGCGGCCCCGACCTCTACCCCTCCAGGGGGATCGCACAGCGTGCGGTAGGTTTCTTTCTCCACAGATTCGCTGGAGCTATGCTTCATCTGGCCACCTTAGGGACAGGAAGACACTAAAGCATGGTGGAAAGGGAGGTGCTTTTAAACTCTTCCTGTCCCTACCTGGGTCAGAGGGCAACCTCCATATGTAAATGGGGCCGTCGGGATGACGACCTGGAAAAATAGTTTAATTTTCCTCTCCCCTCATGGATCACAATTATGTACCCAAGGACCCTGGATTTATCCACGGACCTTACCCCGGCTTCTGTGCACGTGAAAACGGGAGATGCATGTGCAAACGCCACAGAATGCCAGGGTAATTTAAAATCTCCCTGTTCCCGGCTACTAAACGTAGCCAAGAGCCTGGAGATTTCACAGGGGCACGTGGTACACGATCCCTGGTCATGTGATCGTTATCCAATGAATAACGCAGATCATGTAAAAGTTACAAAAAAAAGTTGAAGTTTCACCTTCCGTCACGAATCCGATTCGTGAGGAGAGGTGAAATTACTTACCTATTACTTACCTCCGGCGATGTCACCCGATTTTTATCCATACACCTTTCCCCAGCTTCAGTGCATGCGCCAGTCCCCAAAACGGTAAAGCTGTGGAGGACCCAGAAAATTTAAAATCTCCTTGCCCCTGGCTACTAAAGGTAGTCGAGAGCCTGGAGCAGTGACAGAGGGCCGCCGTGAGCGCTCTCCGGCCACGTGATCGCCGTTATCCAATTGATAATGGTGATCACGTAAACGTTAAAGAGAGTTGAAGTTTGATGCTCCGTTTGGTTTGGGCCCAGTTGTGGATACAGACAGAAAATTAGAGCCACAATGATTATGTATCTGAACACGGGACAAATCGGCGTATCCATTTTGGGGTGAAAGTCTTCATTCATAAGTGTCCTGTTAAAAAAAAACTGTTTTTAAAATTACAAAATTGCCAGAAAAAAAAGAAAATCTTAATTTTTTTCCTTCTGTTTTTGGATTCATTCAAAAACTGTAGGGTCAAAATACACAGCACACGCCTAAATTAACTCGTTAAGGAGTCTAGTTTTTAAAAAGGTCATTTGTGGGGGTTCTCTGTTTTGGCCACTCAAGGTTAGTTTGGCCCTTCAAGCAAAATAGCTGTTCCGAAAGCCACCGGCTGCTCCTATTGGTTTGGGCCCCGTTGTGCATATGGACAGAAGATTTGGGCCACAAGGGGTATGTTTCTGATCACAGGACAAACATGGGTATCCATTTGGGGCTGCAAATCCTCATTTTCATGTGCACTACAGAAAAAAAAAATCTGTCTTTAAAATAACGTATTTCTTTCTTCTTTAAATTGCATTAACTCCTGAACAGAAACTGTGGGGTCAAAATGCTCATGACACCCCTCAGTGAATACATTAAAATCTGTATTTTTTAAAATGGGGTCATTTGTGGAGGTATCTATCATTCTGACACCTATGAGCCTATGCAATCTTGGCTTGCTGCAGGATAAAGTGTTTCTCAAAATGTTAATAATGTTAAATAATGTTTCTCTAAACATAGATGACCTCTTGTTACCGTCACAGTTCTGGGTATAAACATATCATGGGAGAGATCCTTGTATTGTCCCCTAATATATTTATATATAGTTATTTGGTCGCCCCTTAGCAGTCTTTTTTCCAGGGTGAATAATCCCAATTTTGATAGGCTCTCTGGGTATTCCAGTCCGGTATTATTGTATCTTGTCACCACCGGAAGTAGGGGTGGAGACAAGATGTAGGTGGCTTGACAGTGCGTTCACGCCCCCATTACCTGATTGATCAGGCGCTTCAGCCAGTGTCCCTGGAACGTGTAGCTTACAGTGATTGCCCCGCTGCAACACTCTTCCGGGAGACCTTGGATCTGCACTGCATTCGGTGATGCCAACCGCGAGCATTGTCCCCGCTCTTAGTACAGCCACCCTGTAGTATGCTGATGGGCCAGGGCACACAGCGGCATTCTGGTTTGCCTCGTTATTGGGGTACACTGCAGAATTGTGACTGGCTGCGGCGCCTGTTGACAGCCGGATCAGACTGCGCACAGTGGCCCTGTGGAGCTCACCCCAACACACACTGAGTGGGGTGGGGAGGGACGGAGCTGTCAGAACCCACAGCAGCAGAGAACCGCCGGCCAGAACGGAGCTGTGAGGTGCAAATGAGAGACAAGGGGGCATGCCCTGGACGATGCAGTTGTGAGGGCCAAGTAGCTGCAAGCGGATCTGTGAGGGAGCAGATCGGCAGGGGAGATGCTCCGCGGCTTGCTAAGTAACAGTGCGGCAGGCCTTCGTCAGAGAAGATTGGAGGACACAGACTGAGAGCAGAGCGATTCCTAATGCGGCAGCCCCACAGTAACGTAGTGAGCAGCCACATCGGCCAATTAGCTACTGGGGGCGTGAACGCCCTTGTCAAGCATTCTACATCCTGTCACCACCCCCAACTTCCAGTGGTGATAAGATACAATAATACCTTCCAGTCCTCCCATTCAGTTTATTAATTTAGTTGCCCTTCTTTGAACCTCCTCAAGCACTGCAATATCTTTCCTGAGCACCAGTGTCCAGAACTGTACACAGTATTCCATGACAAGCCTAACAAGTGCTTTATATAGTGGAAGAATAATGTTCCCATCCCTATACCTCTTTTAATCCACCCCAAGACTTTATTTGCTTTTGCAGCAGCTAACTGGCATTAATTGCTCCAGTTAAATCTATAGTCCACTAGTACCCCCAGGTCTTTTTCCATCTCACTTTTCCCTAGCAGATCCCCATTTAGTGTATATTGGTGACATCCGTTTCTCCTGCCCATGTGCATAACCTTACATTCATCAGTATTCAACCTCATATGCCATTTTTCTGCCCAAGCCCCCAGTTTATCTAGGTCAGTTTGCAGCTGTACATTGTCCTCCTTTGTATTAATTATCTTGTATAATTTCATATCATCTGCAAATATCAATATTTTACTGTGCAGCCCCTTTATCAGGTCGTTGATAAATATATTAAACAAAATAGGGACTAGTACTGAACCCTGTGGTACCACACTAGCAACGGTGTCCCAATCAGAGTACGATCCATTTATAACCACCCTCTGCTTTCTATCTCCAAGTCAGTTCTTTAACCCCTTAAGGACTAGACTGTTTTGTACCTTAAGGACCAGACACTTTTTAAGGATTTTAACCATGTGATAGTTTTACTGCCCTACTTTTTTTTTACCTTCAGCTACCAAAATTATTTTTGCTACGTTTTTTTTTTAATGTGACATATAGGGCTATTTTCTTTTTTTCCCTATCTAGCCTAGCTGGGACTGATTTTCGGGGTAGGGCTTCTATTGCAAGTCCTCCCCCCGAAAATCGGTGAGCGGTTAACGCTGCCAAAAAAGGGGCACCAAGTGTTGCTGCGTTTTCAGCAGTGCTGAAACCGCTGCCCATTCATTTCAATAGGCGACGCAGGGCTGAAAACGCCCAAAAATAGAACATGCATCGCTGTCAAAGCGCAGCATTGGAAGGCGCTGTGTTTTCAGCCCTGTGTGAGCAGCCCCATTAATATGAATGGGAGCCTTGTTCAGCGTTTAGCGCTGGGCTGAAAATGCAGCGCTAAACGCTGTACAAAACGCCCTGTGTGAGGTGGGCCTTAGCATGGTCAGAGAGACTTTGTGTTTGTGTATCCTTATTTGGGACTTTGGGTGGTGTAGGCATCCAACAGCCATTCTACGAGCTCCTATTCTTTAGATAGGAGAGATAGTTGTTCAAGTAAATGGAGATGGAGCAGCAGGGAATCGTTCTCGTCACCTGCCTCCATTCAAAGTAAGCAAGAGCCACTTGAATATTGAGTGGCTCCTGTTTACATGGCCCAACAGTCCTTTGGTGTTTGCTAAGAACCAAGCGACTCTGAAAAATGAGCGATTTCTCGCACAACTCTGTCTGCAGCTACGTGTACATAGGATGACTTTTGCCTAAATTCGCAGTTTGCAGGGATAAAATGCTCCATGTAAAAGGGTACCTTTACTAGTTTGCCGATTGCTTTTTTCTGGGATACTTCCCAGGGAATATTGCTCTAACGTTCACAGACACACTACATTGTTTCTATAGCTATGACATACTTAATTTCTTCCTCCTGTAATATTTGAACCCATGTCTCTAAACAATGACACAAAGGACTTTGTTTCACCATGGATATATATCGCATTCTGTGATATCAAGAATGTATTGCTCTAGTGAATCCACATCTATATATATATAAAAATGATTGTCTGTCTGTTTGTCCTTTATGCATTACTACACCATTCATCCGATCGCCATGAAACTTTGAGAAGTTGTTGAGTACACTCCTGCGACGGTTTCTGGCATAGTACATTTATCCTACGATAGGTGGCAAGCGTGCGAGCATCGTCGACAGTTATGCCTCCCGGACGTAGATCGTTCGATTTCCATCTCAGGCATGAAAGAAAAAGGCATTACAAGCAACGGGATGCGTGTTTAACCCCTTCCAGCCCTATGACGTAAGGGTACGTCATGAGAGCGGGGTACTTCCCGTAAAATGACGTACCCTTACGTCATGGGGATAGCGCAAGATCATAGCAGATCTCGCGCTATCCCGCAGCGGTAGCCGGCTGTCACTAGTAGCCGGCGTCCCGCTGCGACAGCAGGGGGCATCGGAGATGCACCCACCTGCTGTTAACCCCTTCCCTCCCGCGATCTAAGTAGATCGTGGCAGGGAAAGGGTTCACAGAGGGAGCGCGCTCAGTGCAGGATTCACTAAATCATCCCAGACAGATATTTGTCCAGCCTTTGTTTGAACACTTCCATTGAAGGAGAACTCGCCACCTCCTGTGATAACCTGCTCCACTCATTTATCACCCTCCCTGTCAGAAAGTTTTTTTTTCCAATATCTAATTTGTGTCTCCTCCCATTGCTTCTAGTCTTTCCTTATGCAAATGAGAATAGGGCTGATCTCTCCGCACTGTCACAGCACTTCAAATATTTGTAGACAGCTATTAAGTCTCCTCTCAGCCTTTTTTTTTGCAAGCTAAACATTCCCAGATCCTTTAACTCCTTCCCGCTATATGACGTACATTTAAGTCATGCAGCATTGGGGTATGTATGAAAAGAGATTGTGCGGCGATCTCTCTCTTTATACAGCGCGGGCGTCAGCTGTTAATCACAGCTGACACCCGTGGGCACTAGCTGCAATTAGCCGCGCGGTCGTTTGTGGCCATTAACCCTTTAAATGCCGCTGTCAATTCTGACAGCGACATTTAAATCCCACTAACGATGCTCAGGGGTCCCGTACAGCGCCCACGCGATGAGATCGCAGGGAGACGTGTGGGTGTCATGAAAGGCCACAGGGCTGCCTTAGCAGTCTGCCTATCAAGCCGTCCCCATGCGGTGGCCTGATAGACTGCCTGTCAGATTGCAGTCTAGTTGTTAAATGGAGGGGGGGGGGGGGTTAGTAAAAATAAGATCAATAAATTTTACTAATTGTGAAAAAAAAAGTATTAGAAGATTAAATTACCCCCCTTTTTGCTATATCTATAATAAAAAAATCTAAATCATAAGACAAAAATACATATTTGGCATCACCGCATTTGTAAAAGTCCGATCTATCAAAGTAGCGCATTATTTACCCTGCATGATGAACGTCGTCAGAAAAAAAAAAAAAAAATATTATATATATATATATATATATATATATATATATATATATATGCCAGAAATGCACTTCAGTCAACCTGTCTTCCAGAAAAAAATGCAATAAAAGGCAATTAAAAAGTCGCATGTATTCCAAAATGGTACCAAAGTAAACTACAGGAGGTTTCGTAAAAAATGAGCCCTCGCAAACTAAATCAATGGAAAAATTAAAAAGTTATTGCGTGCAGAAGATGGTGGCAGAGAATAATTTAAGAAAATTAAATGTCTTTGAAAAAATATAAAGTAGTACAGCAAAAAACAAAAAAAAAAACAAAACCTATACAAGTTTGGTATTGTAGTAATCGTACTGACCCATAGAATAAAATTGTCATTCTTGTTGCAGTTTGTGTGCTATAGAAACAAGACACACTGAAAGATGGCGGAATGTCATTTTTTCCAGTTTACTCCACTTGGAATTTTTTAAAAGTTTTTCTGTACATTATATGGTAAATTAAATAACACCATTGAAACAAGCCCTCATTCAGCGACATCCATAGATAAATAGAAGGAAAAAAAAGGGCTGTGTCATTAAGCAGTTAACTGTTCCACATAGGACATGATTTGCAGACTGCTCACCATTCTGGTAACTCTTCTCTGAACTTGCACCAGTTTGTCTATGTATTTTTTAAAGTGGGGTGCCCAGAACTGGACACAGTATTCCAGATGAGGTCTGACTAAGGCTGCCTGTCAATGGGCGATTTTTCACTGCGTTTCTCGCGGCGATAATCCGGCCGTGGGAAACACAGTAAACGCTTTCCATAGACTAATATGGGAACACAGCCCCGCTGTCCACGAGCAGAGAATCACACCAATTCTCCGCTCACAGGATTTAAATCGCAGCATGCTGCGTTTACCCGCGATTCTCCATGGTGAGCCTGTCACGTGATCTAGACACTATGCTTCTCTTAATACATCCCAGAATTGTGTTTGCCTTTTTGACTGCTGCATCACATTGTTGACTCATGTTCAGTCTATGATCTATTAGTATACCCAAGTCTTTTTCACATGTGCTGCTGCTTAGCCTAATTCCATTCGTTATGTGCTTTTTTCATTTTTCTTGGCCAGATGTAGGACTTTGCATTTCTCCTTGTTAAATACTAATTTGTTAGTAGATCTGTTTCTAGATCTTTTTGAATACTCTCTCTTCCCCTAGAGTTAGCTATCCCTCCTTTGATCAATTTCCCATCAATTCCATCCTCCCTCCCCCAAAAATGTTGAACACTGGGCCTAGGACAGAGCCTTGTGTTACCCCACTTGATACATTCTTCCACTTGGACGAGAGAGACAGACAGAGACAAAGAAGAAAGTTGATGTAGGCAGCAGTTGCGGTGCAAATACAAAACGGTTTTTATTCCTCCCAAAATGTGACGTTTCGACTCAATGAGTCTTTGTCAAATGTATTTGACAAAGACTCATTGAGTCGAAACGTCACATTTTGGGAGGAATAAAAACCGTTTTGTATTTGCACCGCAACTGCTGCCTACATCAACTTTCTTCACACTGTATTTCTGGTGGTCTAATTTGGATCTAGACCACAGTGGGCGCTGCAGACGACCTGTTCAACCTATTTTGGATGCCTTATTTGCTGCTGACCCTCGTGTTGTAGACAGAGACAAAGAGACAGACAGAGAGAGATCTTTTGTATACTCTCTCTCTTCCCTAGTGTTAGCTATCCCTCCTAGCTTTGTGTCGTCAGCAAATATGATCAGTTTCCCATCAATTCCCTCCTCCAGATCATTTATAAAAATGTTATACAACACTGGGCCTAGGACAGAGCCTTGTGGTACCCCACTTGATACATTCCTCCACTTGCATGTGCAGCATTTATGACCACTCTTTGAATACGATCACTCAGCTAGTTGTGAATCCACCTAAGGCCTCATGTCCACTAGAAAAATACAATCCGCGCAGAATCTGCTGTGGATTTGCTTTAAATGTTTTTTTTTTTCCATGCGGCTATCCGCACCCATTGCTATCGTAATCCGTGGTAAAATGGAGCATGCCGCGTTTTTTCTCCCGCTCGTGAAAAACGCAAATCAATTAAAATGCCATCCACGGGTGCAAAATTCAATTTAAGTGACCGCGGATGGCCAATAATTCCCTGTGGGCAAAATTGAATGTGGATTCCGCAGCGGAAATCCACAGCAGAATCCGCGATTGCTAGTGGACATGAGGCCTAACAGTTGCCTTGTCAATCCCATATTTGGTCTTTTTGAATTTTTTTTCAATAAGTCTAGTATGAGATACTTTGTCAAATGCTTTACCAAGGTCAAGAAAAACTATATCCATCGCATTTCCCTGATCACCCCAGGTCAGCGATACTATCATAGAAGGAAATTAGCTTAGTCTGGCATGACTTGTTTGTTACAAACCCATGCTGGCTCTCCATTTTCATCTAAGTACTTGCATACATGCTGTTTAATAATTTGTTCAAAGATCTTTCCCAACATAGAAGTCAGCCTCACAGGCCTGTAGTTTCCTGGATTGACCTTCTTCCCTTTTTTTGAAAATAGGGACAACATTTGCCCTTTTCCAATCTTCTGGGACTTCTCCTGTTCTTCAGGAATTTTCAAAAATTATGGCGAGTTGTTCTAGTTTAAAGCTCTCCTAATAAGTAAAGCAAGGCGCCCACCAAAGAAAAGAACAACCGCAAACTACGCAAAATTTAAGTGCATGCTACATGATAATTAAAGATTACTGAGCAACACATGCAAGTTATATAGGAAACAAATCTGAAGCTAGAGCTGGCTATACATATAAAAAAACAATAATTTTCTCAGCATGTTCAATCAATAGCAAAGTCTCAGTTTACCATTGGTTGCTGAGAACCTAACTTAAAAGTGACAATCAATATGCCTGCACTCCCACTGCTACAAATGAATAAAAAAATGTCAATTGTCTCTGTAAGTAACAAAACATAATGACCAATATTTCTGTTTGTTTCTGAATGCTTCACAAAGACTAATGCTACATAGTGGCTTTGGCTGCAACAGGGGTTGCATTACCAAAGATTGCTGTGTAGCTCTGCGACCTTGCACGGCTGTTAAAGTCAATGGGGTCTCAGCTTGAGGGCTCTTTCACACGGCCGTATGCATTTATACGTTTTCACAGCCGCGCCATAAAATTGCATGAATGGCCTTTTCCCACGCTTATGGCGAGCGATTTCTCGCCCAGTAACACAACTGGGAACGTTTTTTTAGCAAAAAAATTTGTCGCACCCTGGAAAACCCTCGCTCTGCCAAAATCCGCGAGGTGCCATCAAATGCCTATATAGAAGCACCTGTAAGCTTTTCGCAGTGTTGGACACTGCTAAAATGCCTCCCCCTACCTTTCTTTGTCCAGCTCCCATAGGAGTCTATGGGAGCCGCCGCCGTATATCGGGTAAAAGGTAGTTCCAGAAGTATCTTTTTGCCCGTTGTATATATGCGTCGGCGCGTATTTTGGTCACGTATGTTCTAATTTTCACGGTTCAACCTATTTATGTGCAGTATATTCGCCCCTGTGAACTGATTCATTGGAAACCAAGAGTTTAGATGGTCCCGTATATTGGTCGGCGATAAAAATGCGCTGTTTATGCGCTAGTGTGAATAAGCCTGAGTCACAGGTGGCCTTGACTACGATAAGCAGGGTACAAAAGAATCCAACCTCGATGGATATTTTGCATCCTGCAACCCCATGGACTTCAATGGCAGTGCGAGGGTGCAGGGCTATACAGTGATCTTTGGTCACGTAACCCTGTGACAGTCAAACTCTCCATATAACTCTAGCCTAAATCTTCACACCCATGCCCTATGAGAGCATAAGGACATCGTTGAGGGTAGCGCTAACACAGATTGGCTCTCATGCTGCTGCTCTTGGCCCATCCTTGTATAAAGACAGCTATTTCTTTGGCGAAGTGTAATGGGTTTCTGAAATCTGTTCACAAAGTTTCACACCTGTAGCAGTACTGAATAGGCATAGTGCTGGGATTTCTTTGCTTTGCCTTACCATGTAAGATTGCAAATAGCAATTAACGCCAAAATACAGAAAAAAATAAAGGCTCCAGTACATGTACATAAACGAATCACTAACCCGCTGCCTTTCAATACCTTGGTAATGTGTATTATACTTTCCAGGGGAAGCTGAGAGACAGTAATATAGTCACAGTTACAGCCCCAATAGGGGTGATCATCCCACTTTCCTAACACTTTTATACAAATCTACCTGAATAGGCCATAATCTCTACTTACATTTGGTTGCCTAATGAGGCAAAACTGAAAAAACTTGCCATAAGCCTATGTAAGTATAGTGCATAATCTACATTTGAATTTGAAGATAGAAGACATGGCCATAACGTTCGGAAAATCTAAACAGTGAACAGCACTGTAGGAAACCGGTTTCAAAAATGACACCTAACACTACATCTTACTAATGCCCCATTTACATGGGACTGTCTGTTAAACGTTCTGCACGAGCGCGTGACGTCACCATTAGTGGTTAGTGCTCATGCAGAGCATTTAGACAGGCAGATCACTGCCGAGTATCGTTCAGGTCTCACTCAGTGCTTCACATTCTATGTGTTTACATGCAGCGAGAACTGAGCGATCCACAGTTGATTTTTATGCTAGGTGAAAGTGAGGGACGAACAAAAAGTAAACGAACAGTAAAACGATGGATTTGCATTTAGACATAACGATTATCAATCATTTTCATTCTTTTGAACGAATTTTGCACAATAATTGTCCCATATAAATGACCGTTTACTCTTGGTTACTGTGAAGTGATATAGCTGTTACACTCACCAGCTGTTCTCCAGAGAGCACTTCCAACAGTCGGATTAGCATTCTTCCATCTCGCAGGTCATTGTACAGATCAGAAATCCTACAAGTGACCCGTGCAAGGTGAGAGTTCACCCATTTTGTAAAGGTTTTCTTTTGGACTGCTTCACGTTCATCTAGAAAGACATAAAAAGGAATAAACAACTATTAAAATATAAAAAGTTCTTAGAAGGAAAAATAATAAAAATTTTGATTTATAAACGACTCCTGTATTTTGCTCATGGCACAAGGCAGGCGTTGGAACATTCTCACAGTTTGAATAATAAGCTAATTAAGCAATTTTACATGTGCTTTTTTCTCTGTAGAATTTCACAGCAGAATTACATTTAGTAAAATTGCTGAAGAGACTTTTACAGCAATCCAACAAGATTTCACAAGTTCTGCAGCAGCAAATCTGCACCAAAACATGTGTTGATATAGATTTTGTTGTTTCTTTCCTTGTAAAAAACAGTTGCTCATGTAATTGAGGGTGCGTGTAGAGCAGGGGTGGGCAATTAATTTTCCCATGGGGCCACATGAGAAATTGGAATGGTTTTAGAGGGCCAGACCAACATACGAAGGCTCCATGCACATTGCCTTAATGGGGCCGTATTCCAGCCGCCCGATTTGCAGCCAGAATACGGCCGCCATTGAAAATGAATGGCGCTGTAATACGGCGCGGTGAACACCCGGTGTTTCACCCCGTTTTACGGCGCAGCCCCCGTGTCTGCCAATGGAGAGGGGAGCGGTAAGGAGCACTCCCATCTCCACTCAGAAGTTACAGTGGCATCACTTAGGGCTCATGTCCACGGGGAAAAGAAGAATTAAAATCCGCAGCGGATTTTAACTCTTCTCCCGCGCGCGGATCCGCACCCCATAGGGATGCATTGACCACCCGCGGGTAGATAAATACCCGCGGATCGTCAATAAAAGTGATTTAAAAAAAAATGGAGCATGAAAAAATCTGGACCATGCTCCATTTTCATGCGGGTCTCCCGCGGGGACGGCTCCCGCGGGCTTCTATTGAAGCCTATGGAAGCCGTCCGGATCCGCGGGACACAAAAATCACATTTTACTTACCCGCTCCGGTTCTTCTCTTCGGCGCCGCGCCATCCTCTCTCAGCCGCGGCCGGATCATTTTGCTTCGGCCCGGCGCATGCGCGGGGCACGTCACCGACGTCATCGTGCACATCCGCCGAGCCGAAGAATGAAGATCCGGCCGCGACGAGAGAAGATGACGCCGCCGCGAAGAGAAGAAATGGAGCGGATGGGAGGTGAGTTTATTGTGATTTATTTGTATTTTCAGCGCTCATGTCCACGGGGCAGGAGGGACCCGCTGCAGATTCTACATGTAGAATCCGTAGCGGGCCCGATTTTCCCCGTGGACATGGGCACCGGACTCATTGGTGAGTCACCAGGACACTCTTTGCGGGCCGGTCCGAGCTATTCAGCGGGCCGGATGTGGCCCGCGGGCCGTGCTTTGCCCAGGTCTGGTATAGAGGGACCCGAGCAGCGTTGCCATGTGATCACCAATTTTGGGTGAATAAATGTTGTTTGTTTTTTTTCATTTGAGGATTCTGCTGCAGATTCATGGCTAATCCACCAAAATACAGCGAAAAACTGCCTGCTATTGATTTCAATAGGAAGTCAGCATGGTAGTTTCCACACCGCTGAATTTTATAGCGTGGATTTGAAATGACTCCTCACTTCGTGATACAGATTCCAAATAGACTATCCATTGTAATAGTGGAGGCCAACGTTTGCGGCAAAAAAATATATATGCATGGATTTCTGAAGCAAATTTTTCCTCGAAATCTCAGTCAGATTTTTCTGCCTCTGATTTCGATGTGTGAATTTACCATAAAGGTGAGCAGCACTGTAGAGGTACAAACCACAGCATACTGCTTCACTTATGGTACACTATGAAAGGTGTCCGAATTAAAGGAAATATAAATTGTAGAGCTTCACTCTGTAATAGTATACCTTACCAATTTTTAAAAACTTTATTTTAGTTTCAATTCTTGCAAGAAAAGACTTAAAGGAGATGTCCCGAGGCAGCAAGTGGGTCTATACACTTCTGTATGGCCATAATAATGCACTTTGTAATGTACATTGTGCATTAATTATGAGCCATACAGAAGTTATAAAAAGTTTTATACTTACCTGCTCCGTTGCTGGCGTCCTCGTCTCCATGGTGCCGACTAATTTTCGCCCTCCGATGGCCAAATTAGCCGCGCTTGCGCAGTCCGGGTCTTCTCCTCTTCTCTATGGGGCTCCGTGTAGCTCCGTGTAGCTCCGCCCCGTCACGTGCCGATTCCAGCCAATCAGGAGGCTGGAATCGGCAGTGGACCGCACAGAAGAGCTGCGGTCCACGAAGACAGAGGATCCCGGCGGCCATCTTCAGCAGGTGAGTATGAAGACGCCGGACCGCCGGGATTCAGGTAAGCGCTGTGCGGGTGGTTTTTTTAACCCCTGCATTGGGGTTGTCTCGCGCCGAACGGGGGGGGGGGTTTAAAAAAAAAAAAACCCGTTTCGGCGCGGGACATCTCCTTTAAAAAAAATATGGCTATTGTAATGGATCTCGTGGCTTTCAATGACTGTTCTGCAGAAAGTCTGTCCACAGGGTTGCGAAATTCCGCAGTGGATCTCCACCGCGGGAGCCACCGCCTGGGAGAAGGGGCCAGCAGATGAATCTCTGCAGTGAGCCTATCTGACAGATAGGCTCACTGCGGAGAATCGCGGCAATTCGTAGCATGCTGCAAATTGCCGGGTGCGAGCGGAGAATCACAATGATACTCCGCTCGTGGACAGGGCGGGGGTGTTCACTGCATTCCCCGCGACCGGATAATCGCCACAGGGAACGCAGGGGGGAAAAAAAATAAAAAAATTAAAAAAATAAAACAATCGCCCGTGGACAGGAGCCCTTAATTTAATTATTTACTTGGTTTCTGGCTTACAAGAAATACTTGGATACAGCATTTTGGCTCTGTTGATGATTAGAATTCATCTACTCTGGCAAAACCTTTGTCCTCCTAGTCATGCAAGAAGGGGAAAGAAAACCAAAGCACTGAAGAGAATGTGATCTTATGTCGGATCACCACTTGTCCTTCCTTTGACCACTTTGGCTAGGTAATTACGCTGCACTTTCTCCCCCCCCCCCCCCCCCCATTTTATTTTTTTCTCTCCACCCCCCCTCCCTTTAAAACATCATAACTCCTTTATTTATCCACCAATGTAGCTGTATAGGGGCTTGTTTTTTTGCAGGACAAGTTGCATTTTTCAATTGTACTATTTAATGTACCACATAATGTACTGAAGAACATTTAAAAAAATTCTAAGTGGAGTAAAATGGGGGGGGGGGGGGGGGGGGGGAGACATTCCGCCATCTTTCAGTGCATCTTGTTTCTACGACGCGCAAACTGCAACAAAAATGACATGATAACTTTATTCTATGGGTCAGTACAATTACTATAATACTAAACTTGTATAGGTTTTTTTTGCTGTACTATTTTTTTTTTTAAAGACATTTAATTTTTTAAAATTATTTTCAGCCGCCATCTTCTGTGCGCAATAACTTTTTTATTTTTGCGTCAACGTAATTGTGCTAGGGCTCATTCTTAGCGAGACATTTATTAGGCACCCACAGAGAACAATAGGGCTTCATCATGTGTAATAATAGGATAGAAGGTACTGCATTCTTTTTTTTGCGTGTATTGCACGCAATGAATATACGCAAGTATGAATGGATCAATGAAAATCAATGTACTTTCATGGACTCCATTCACTGTGTATTATGCAGTCATAATACGCAATAAAATTAAGCTCATGTGAGCCTACCCTTTCTTATGGATTCAGAGTCTAGGTCTAGAGAAATCACATTACAGTGGTTTGGGTGATCTTATGCCTATAGCCAGGAATTGTGTTAGAAAGTAAAGTCAAATGTCCTCCATCACTAAAATACTGAATCCCCATCTGAGTCAAGATGCTGCCCCGTGTGGAGGAATTTCAAATCACTCTATATAGCAAAGCTACAATCCCTCGCTCATCTAGACCCTACCAACATCCTTCAAAAACTACTGCCGGCGGAGAACTCCTTTTTAGAGATAGCCCAAATGACTGGCACATTTAGAGTATTTCTCAACATACACAAATCCACTAGACCATCTACACCTTTTGAAAAGGCTTGGTTGGAAAACAAAGCCTCCCAAAAGAGAATTTCCTCTCTACGTAAAAACTTTATCTCCCCGCACCAGCCTTACAAACCAGCCTTCCTCACTTCGTGGGAGAAGGAGGCCGCCTGCACACGAGCGGAAATCCCGCCGCGGGATTTCCCGCGGGATTTCCGCCGCTGACAGTTTGCATAGGAGTGCATTACAATACGCACTCCTATGCAGACGGCCGCGGTTTGGCCGCGCGGCAAACAAACTGCGGCATGTCCTAATTTTCTGCGGGGCACGCACTCACCCGGCCGCCGGCTCCGGTCTGCGCGGCAGCCGGCACATGAAAGAGCCGGGGCCGCCAGGCGCGGGTGAGTACGCGCTCGTCCCTGCAGGCGCTCGGGTCGGATCGCGCGGCGAGAATTCTCGCTGCCGGATCCGACCCGCTCGTCTGCAGGCGACCGGAGTTGGGTATTCATCTAACAGCAGAGGAGACTAAATCGATCCTAAATACCTCATTTGGTCTAACCCCTTGCGTCATAGCCCAGGAGGCACACTATTAACTGCTTGTAAGGTGGTATCGGACCCCACAATGGTTATTTGAACATAAACTCTCCACCCAAGAAACTTGCTGGAGATGTAAGAACGATGTGGGGACGTACCTACACATTTGGTGGTCATGCCCGGTTCTGACTCCCTTCTGTAGGGGCGTGGATAAAATCATCCAGAAGATTGCACCAAATATTTTCATCTCCTCTGACTTAGTCCTACTATGGAGACCGCATAAGCATTTCCATCCTATAAGAAATAAATTGATTGCTCTGCTTCTGGATACAGCTAAATCCCTAATCCCCCGCCTTTGGCTACAAAATGTACCTCCAACGTTGGGTCAATGGAGAGAGAGAGTTGACAACCTATACTCATTGGAAGAATTACACAGCTGGTCGAATAACACCTATGACAAGTTTATTGTAACCTGGGCGCCATGGCGTGAGGTGCGGCTCATAACGGTGTGGGACTAATGAGACGAGGTACACCCGCTCCCCCCCTTCCCTGCTTTTAGGTCCTCCACAGCATATTTTGCCCTCTTCCCCTTTCCCTCCCCCTCTCCCCCCCCCCTTTTTTCCCCTTCCCTCACACCCCACAGATGTTGACTTTTGAGTTTATCTATGCCATTTGTCTGGTAAGAGAGAGAAAATAGAGAAGCATTTGATCTACGGCTTCATACCTAGACTCCTCTAGTACAGCTGCAGATGATGTAATACAACGCCTACCGCAGACTGAGTAGTTGAGTAGGAGGTAGTCGGTATTGGCGCATTTGTACTCTCTTCACCAATGAGTGTTTGTTACATGTTGTGTCGCTTGTTACCCCTGTACAATTGCAAAAACTTTAATAAAAATCTGATTTGAAAAAAAAAAAAAAAGAAAGTAAAGTCAACCACTTGTGACCTGAAATATGACAGCCCTTAGAAAACCCACACTCCAGTTTTGTGATGACATCTTGATCACAGTACAAGTGGCACCTTAAAGGGGTTGTCCCGCGCCGAAACGGGTTTTTTTTTTTTAATTGCCCCCCCCCCCCCCCCCCGTTCGGCGCGAGACAAACCCGATGCACTGGTTAAACAAGAAAACCGCACAGTGCTTACCTGAATCCCCGCGCTCCGGTGACTTCTTACTTACCTGCTGAAGATGGCCGCCGGGATCTTCTCCCTCGGTGGACCGCAGGGCTTCTGTGCGGTCCATTGCCGATTCCAGCCTCCTGATTGGCTGGAATCGGCACGTGACGGAGCGGAGCTACAAGGAGCCGCTCTCCGGCACGAGCGGCCCCATTCACAAAAGGAGAAGACCGTACTGCGCATGCGCGTCTAATCTGGCGATTAGACGCTGAAAATTAGACGGCACCATGGAGACGAGGACGCTAGCAACGGAACAGGTAAGTGAATAACTTCTGATAACTTCTGTATGGCTCATAATTAATGCACAATGTACATTACAAAGTGCATTAATATGGCCATACAGAAGTGTATAGACCCACTTGCTTTCGCGGGACAACCCCTTTAAGCTAAAGAGGACATTGCCATTACAAACTAGCCCTATCCCTAATTTACCGCCTCAAATTGCATCAGCTACTCAGTTATTCTGAAAACCAGAAATACAGGTTCCACGGACAAATCACATGTCTCATTTCACAGGGAGAGGCCATGGGGGAAGGAGTGGAATATGAGACCAGAAGGCTCCTAGAAACTTGTTAGGTAACACTGTTTATAGTGGCAGCAAGGAGAAAAGTCACAAGGGGTGGACAAACATCAACTAATAATCAAAGATGACATCACACAAACAGCCAGTACTCCCTGCATAAATACAGGCGGATATATGCAGAGAGATTACAATGATTGGTAATTAAAGGTGACAAATGTAGGGAAATACAGGCGGATATATGCAGAGAGATTACGATTGGTAATTAGAGGTGACGAATGTAGAGAAATACAGACAGCAACTCTGCCTATAATATTTAGGAGCCACAGGTGAGCAGCTCCAATCATTTCACTCATTATTCCTTCAAACTTGTTCTACACATGAGGTGCTTCTAAGAACGTACAGAAAGCGAATGACCCGAGTCTACTCTCCTATACAGAGAGAGGAGCCAAAGTAACTAAAGAAACAAAAACTATTGAGGTCAGTGCCAAAAAGGAAAAAACAGCTATAGTAAGAAAACACAGTGACAAAGTAGGTTTTTGCTATAAGGACACATTCAGACATGGCATCCGTGTCAGAATAGATTCAGATTCTAATGCCCTTGCTTTTTGTAATGTCCTGCCTGACGGGTTTTTATGCTGCGCCTCTTTATAGACATTAATGACTCAGGAAGGCTATGCATATAAAAAACAGAAATACAGTTTTTATAGGGACGCTAAACAAAGTCAGCAGGTGATAAAAGTGAAGCTCGCCGCCAGAGGGCCAGGCTAGTTTTGACCTTAATGAACTTAAAGGGGTTGTCCCGCGAAAGCAAGTGGGGTTATACACTTCTGTATGGCCATATTAATGCACTTTGTAATATACATTGTGCATTAATTATTAGCCATACAGAAGTTATTCACTTACCTGTTCCGTTGCTAGCGTCCTCGTCTCCATGGTGCCGTCTAATTTCAGCGTCTAATCGCCCGATTAGACGCGCTTGCGCAGTCCGGTCTTCTCCCTGTTGAATGGGGCCGCTTGTGCCGGAGAGCTGGTTCACGTAGCTCCGCCCCGTCACGTGTGCCGATTCCAGCCAATCAGGAGGCTGGAATCGGCAATGGACCGCACAGAGCCCACGGTGCACCATGGGAGAAGACCCGCGGTGCATCGTGGGTGAAGATCCCGGCGGCCATCTTGCTAAGGTAAGGAAGAAGTCGCCGCAGCGCGGGGATTCGGGTAAGTACTAAACGGTTTTTTTTTTTAACCCATGCATTGGGTTTGTCTCGCGCCGAACGGGGGGCCTATTGGAAAAAAAAAAAAACCCGTTTCAGCGCGGGACAACCCCTTTAACCCCTTGAGTGGCAGGTTTCCTACCACCCTGTCGTGCCCACAAGGGCAGGTTTTTTAAAATGGTCTAATCATTGAATTTCAACTAGTTTTGCAGTTGCGTCTCAAGAGCCATAACTTTTTCATTTTTCCATTGACATATGAGGGCTTGTTTTTTGCAGGACAAGTTGTGATTTTTTAAACAGGGGGGAGGAAAAAAAGAAATGGAGAAAAAAGAAAAAAAGGGGCCATGTCATTAAGGGGTTTTAATAATGTATTAACTTCCTTCTCTGGGTCATTACGACGCATGGATACCACATGTGTGATTGTATTTTTGATTTTTTACAAAGTAAAGGGAGACAAGTGTTTTTTTTATTTTTTTAATAATTTTTTTTTTTTTTTTTTTTTTAATTTTTTTTTTTTGTCCCTTTAGGGGACTTCCACAGGGATCCATCAGGACCCCTGATCACATTCCGGGGGTCCGATGGTGACAGCCCTTTACATGCTGCAGTGACAACCCTTTACATGCTGCAGTCACATAGACTGCAGCATGTAAAGGGTTAACACAGCAGAGATCGGAGGTTTTCTCTGATCTCTGCTGTAGGAGCTGGTACCTAGCTGTCCTCTGACAGACAAGCACCAAGCTCTCCCTGCCACAGAGACCATTGGCTTGTTTCTGACAAGCCGATGGTCTCTATGGCAACTTGAAACAAAGCAGGACATTGCCGACATGTCGGCAATATCTTCTGCTTGTTTTTCAAAGCCCTTGCACTGCTCTGTGTGGGTCTGTGCAGGCAGAGCACAATGTCACAGCTTGTGGCACTGTGCTCTGCAGCTCCCATAGTGATACATAGCCCGGAAATCTTCCGGGCTATGTTGCTATGAGCAGTGGAGCTCGTCCCCGGAAATTTTCCGGGCGTGCCACTCAAGGGGTTAAATGGTCACTAATTTTTCAAACAACATGTGCTTATATGATATCTGTGTGGGAACCAGCAAAATGGCCAATTTATTTGATTTACCTAAAATTACATTTACATGTGGTAAAGAAAAGTGAGGTGATCTGTGTTACCAGAGATGACACTAGGGCAAAACAGGAAGAGTAGACGTGTGAGGAGTCATACTGATCACTAGAGTTTATGGGAGGAGAAAAAGAAAAAGAGACGCAAAGATGCAGCCTAAAGTTAGTAGTGAGCGATTGCTTACTGCGTTTTAGCCACTTAAATCACATCTACACTTCTCAGTACTTCGCTAGTGTCCACTCTAATTAGGTTATTTCTATGCACATGCAGCAGAGAGTATCCTTCAAAATCGTTCAAATTCCAGCGGGAGTGTGAACGATAATCATCCCGTGTAAATGCATGCAGCAACTGAATGAGACTTGTTCAGTTGTTCAATTTACACAGCAATTTTTCACTTCTGAATGACCGTTTACTGTGAGTGGAGTTAGGCCGGGGGAGACCACTCACTGGCCGCTCCACCTCCATTCTGGCAGCACTGTGAGCAATGCCAGTGATACTCGCTCCTATGTAACAGCACAGCAGCGAGCATCATTGGAACGAGTATTCCATTACTGGAAGGAGTTAATGCTAATAATGAATTGAGGCTTGGAACAAAAAAGTCTGAGATGCTATAGGGCAGGGTTCCCCAACTCCATTCCACAGGGACCACCAACAGGTCATGTTTTCAGGATATCCTATGGTAAGAACACCTGTGGCAATGTCCAAGGCACTGATAATAATTGCATCACTTGTGCAACACTGAGGAAATCCTGAAAACCTGACCTGTTGGTGGTCCCTGAGGACTGGAGTTGGGGAACACTGCTATAGGGTGTTAAAAGGATGAAAATGGTGAGTTGGTTAAAAATAACGTTGAAAAGGCCGAACTTTCAAATTCCTATTTTTCGGTTTTCTCTTAGGAAGTAAATGTAACATCAACGGATCTTCTCTGTGCTATTGGGGGAATAAAACAATGCAGGCCATCTATAAGCAGAGAGATGGTAAGGGAACACTTAGGCCTCATGTACACTTGCATGCACGGATTCCACTGCTGAATCCTGCAGTGGAATCAGTGCGTGCCTGTGGCCATGGGGAGGGAAAGGTCATTTTTCTTACCTGCCTTTAATTCACTGCTGTAAAGTCAGTAAGCCACATTTCCATCTTTTTTTTCCCACACACTCATTTACATCTGTACTGCAGAAAATGTACTTATATCTGGCGTCTTATCTATGCTATATATCTATCCGCTCCACAGCCCTGTTTTAATTAATGTAGAGCACCTAAAAACTGTACATTACAATTGATATCCAAGATTCTCCACACTAAACTAGAATTACAGCACATTTTACACAATAAGTTACTACATGAAATGAGCACATGATATTAGGCATAAACTGTGTAACACCAATATTAGAAGTGACATGGGAGTGGGGCTCAAGAACTTTAAATGATTTATATGGATGACACCTCTATGCATCGGCGACCTTTAGGCCTCATGTCCACGGGGAAAAGAAGATTTTAAATCTGCAGCGGATCACCCGCACGCAGATCCGCACCCTATAAGGATGCATTGACCACCCGCGGGTAGATAAATACCTGCGGATGGTGAATAAAAGTAAATTTTAAAAATCCTGGAGCATGAAAAAAAAATGGACATGCTCCATTTAGGTGCGGGTCTCCCGCGGGGACGGCTCCCACAGGCTTCTATTGAAGTCTATGATGAAGCGTCCAGATCCGCAGGAGACCCGCGCCTGAATTAAACCCACCTGCTCCGGGCTATGCAGGTCTTCCTTCCTTCGTGGCAGGATCTTCTTTCTTCAGCCCGGCGGATGTTCCCGGCGCATGCGCGCGGCACGCAGCCGGCGTGCCGAGCACATCCGCCGGGCCGAAGAAAGAAGATCCGGCCGCGAAGGAAGGAAGACACGCATGGTCCGCTGCAGGTAAGTTTATTCTGATTTAATGCCTCATGTCCGTGGGGCAGGAGGGACCCGCTACGGATTCTCCATGGAGAATCTGTAGCGGGCCTGATTTTCCCCGTGGACATGA
The DNA here is from genome assembly GCF_035609145.1 of Eleutherodactylus coqui. Classification (NCBI taxonomy): domain Eukaryota; kingdom Metazoa; phylum Chordata; class Amphibia; order Anura; family Eleutherodactylidae; genus Eleutherodactylus; species Eleutherodactylus coqui. Next base: position 69,580,268 of record NC_089847.1, read on the forward strand.
GGCCTTAGGGCCCTACTTTTTCTACTGGACCACTCCACCCCCTCCGCCCACCCACCCACCCCCAACGTGAGAGTGAGACCTTTGTGACAGAATAAGGAAGTCACAAAATGTACACTAAAACTTAAATATTAATGCTATAAATAAAATTGTTACATAATGGCCGTTAAAAAAAACAAAACAACAAAAAAAACAGTAATTCAGCTCTAAGTGCGTGGAAACCCTTACAAGCAAAGAAAGCAGCCCTCCCCTTTGAGGACATTTCCCAACTGCGGGATCCACTAGATACCAAAGTGGATGCAGCGATGAAAAAGGCCTGGGAGATGGCGGCCCTGACCGTTAAAGCTAACATCACGGCCACATCTGTGGCAAGGTCTATGACGGTCTGGTTGGACCAACTTCAGACGCTGATCTCTCAGAGGGGCTCTAGGGAAGACATCTCCAACAGCCTTCCCCTCCTACAACAAGCAACCGGCTTTCTGGCAGACGCCTCTATGGAGTCGGTGAGGTTCGGGGCCCGTTCAGCAGCCCTCTCTAACACAGCCAGGCGGGCCGTCTGGGTTAAGGCCTGGGCAGGGGATAACGCATCAAAGAACAGGCTCTGTTCCCTGCCCTTCCAGGGACATAGAATCTTTGGGCCTTCCTTGGATACCCTCCTGGAGAAGGCATCAGATAAAAGCCAGGGACTACCAATGGAGAAGTCCTTCAAGCGGCCTTCCTCCTCCTACCCTCCATCCTTTATTCCCTCTAGAACATACAAGGGAAAAGGGAAAACTGGACGCTGGTCCTATCCCAAAGGTTAAAAGGGTGAGAATCCGCCCGCCAAGACCCTGCAAGTAGGGGGTAGGCTGATGGGGTTCGCCCTTAAATGGAATGAGGTGACCTCCAATCCCTGGGCCTTACGCCTAGTCTCGGAAGGCTATAAAATCGAAGTTTCCTCCTCTCCTCCCCGGAGGTTCGCGGTCACCCCCTGCCAGTCCCCCTCGTCAGCTCAGGCCCTCCAGTTGGGGGTGCAGGAGCTGTTGTCCCTAGGGGCCATCACTCGGGTTCCCACAGAAGAACGGTTCAAGGGGTGCTACTTCCCCATGTTTCTCGTTAAAAAACCCAAGGGGTCTTATAGAACCATCATTAATTTGAAACTCCTAAATAAATCTATCTCATATCAAAGGTTTAAAATGGAATCGGTGCGGTTAGCAATCCCCTTAATCGCAGCATATAGCGTCATGGCCACTGTGGAATTAAAGGACTCCTACTACCATGTCCCTATACACACAGATTTCCAGCAGTTTCTGCGATTTGCCCTGGTGATTGATGGGTCAGTCTCTCACTTCCAGTTTACGTGCCTGCTGTTCGGGATTTCCTCCACACCCCGGGTGTTCTCCAAACTGGTGTTAGAGATGGTGGCGGCACTAAGGACTAACAAGGAGTTGATCGTCCCGTACCTCGATGATTTCCTGATCATAGCAGGATCAACCTCAGAACTCCGGTTCCAGGTCAATCTCACACTCCGTCTGTTCGAATCACTGGGCTGGATCATCAACACCGTTAAATCTAGTCTCCTGCCCGAACAAAAGAAAAAATTCCTGGGAGTGATTCTGGATTCACACCGCCAGTGTTCATCCCTTCCCCTAGAAAGGCAAAAAGCGATCCAGGACGAGTGTTGGACACTTTCTCTCGCCACTAAAGTCTCCCTTAGGAGAGGCATGAGGGTCCTCGGCCTCATGACATCCTGCATCGGGGTAGTCCATTGGGCCCAATTACATTGTAGAACCCTCCAGGACTTCATCCTAAGCAACTGGGATAAATCACCCGCTTCCCTGGATCAGATAGTCGTCCTTTCCCACAAGATAAAGTCCTCCTTGGAGTGGTGGATGTCCATTACCAACCTTGCCAGAGCCACGGTTTGGTACTCCGCATCCCCAGTATCCATCTTTACCGACGCGAGTGCAACTGGCTGGGCGGCCCACTTAGGCCATCATTACGTCCAAGGGGGCTGGAACCGGGAGGAAGCTACTCAGTCCTCCAACTACAAAGAACTTTGCGCTGTCTGGAAGGCCATTCAGGGCCTCGAGGCAGAGATCAGGGGTAGACACATTAAGATCTTTTTGGATAATGTAACAACTGCGTCCCTCATTCGCCACCAGGGATCCACGCGGAAACCCCGACTCCAAGACCTGGCGGTGAAAGTTCTCGGGTGGATAGAGCAGCGGACACCTTCCGTCACAGCGTTCCACGTAAGGGGCCCAGGGAACTCCATGGCAGACCATCTCAGCCGCAGGAAGATAGATCCGGGGGAGTGGACTCTACATCCACACGCATTCCAGCTAATTATAGAAAGATGGGGGACACCAAAGGTGGACTTGCTCGCCTCTCGGGAGAACACCAAGTGTCCCCGTTTTTTTTCCAGGGGAGCAGATGGGGGCTCCCTGCGAATAGACGCACTGTCCCAGGCTTGGGATTGGGACCTTGCATACGCCTTCCCACCCATCCCCCTGATCCCTCTGGTCCTAAGGAAAATTCAGGGGTCCCCAGGCTCCGTTATCCTGGTAGCCCCATTCTGGCCCAAGAGACCCTGGTTCCCACTCCTGGCCGCTCTCTCGACACAGGATCCTCTACATCTGCCGCAGAGAGACGACCTCCTTCAGCAGGGTCCTCTGATATGCCCAAAGGTCCGACAGTTCAGACTGGCGGCCTGGAAGCTGAGCGGGTAAAATACCTGAGCCAGGGCCTATCAGGGAGGGTAACCACTACTTTATGTGAGAACCTCAAAAGATCCACCAGAGATATATACACTAGGGTTTGGGATACCTTCTCTAGGTGGTTGGGGCATAGTATCCATGACCTCCAACAGCCTGACATTAACAAGATATTGGAGTTCCTACAGGATGGATTAGATATGGGGCTAAGACCTAGTACCCTTAAGGTCCAGGTGGCCGCCCTTGGAGCCTTCTTTGACTCCCCCTTAGGCGACCATAGGCTAATTAGGAAATATCTTAAAGGGACAGTCAGACTCCACCCCTTCGTAAGGGAAACCATGCCCCCGTGGGACCTGAACCTAGTTTTACAGGCCCTCTGCGCACACCCATTTGAGCCCCTGGAAGATCTATCAGTTAAGATCCTCTCCTATAAGGTAGCTTTTCTCGTCGCCATCACATCCGCTAGACGGATTGGGGAGATCCAATCCCTCTCTATTAGGACTCCGTATATGAGCATCTTCCCGGATAAAATAGAGTTCAGGCCTGACCCCTTTTTCCAACCTAAAGTTCTCACAGACTTCCACAGAGAACAGCGCAGAGTCCTTCCCTCCTTCTGCCAGGAACCCCGTAACACCACGGAACAGAGGTTCCATAATCTAGATGTTAGACGAGCAATCCTGAAGTATTTGGAGGTCACACATTCCTTCAGGAAGTCTAACAACCTTTTTATTCAATTTCAGGGTCCACGCAGAGGAGGGGCCGCTACTAAAGACTCCTTAGCGCGTTGGGTCAGTAGGGCCATAGAAGAGGCGTACAGATCCCAGGGGATGCCACTCCCGGGCAACGTTAGAGCCCATTCCACTAGGGTGGTCGCCTGTTCCTGGGCGGAGAGAGCCCAGGCGACAACCGACCAGATCTGCACGGCCGCCACATGGTCGAGCACTCATAACTTCACTAAACACTATCGCCTGGACCTGGGGGCAAGCCGTGATATGGCCTTTGGGCGGAAGGTGCTACAGACAGTGGTCCCTCCCTAAAGCCCTTGGTTGTTGGCACTTCTCCAGGTGTATGCTGTCAGGATGACGAGGGGAAGACAGGAATTAGGTCCTACCTGATAATTCCTTTTCTTGAAGTCATCCTGACAGCATAGGGGCTTTTCCCTCCCCTTGAGTTATTTTTACGTGAAGTAACGTATTGTACTATGATTTCTGTATTAAAAAAATTATTGGTTAAGCAAAGGGTCACTGTAGTCATTTGGTATACACTGGTGAGCCGGTGGTGGGAGTTACCTTTTGTGTTTTCCCGCTTCCTGTCCCAACAGGTGTCCAGCGGACAACCTCCAGGTGTATGCTGTCAGGATGACTTCAAGAAAAGGAATTATCAGGTAGGACCTAATTCCTGTCTTTATTCTTGCTTTAACTGCCGGACTCATAATGTTAGCTGTAATTTGTTATAAGATTACTAAAGCTGCGTATAAAGGCAAGCCGTGGTCCCCCCCCCCCCATCCCCGTAAGAAGGAAAGAGATTGCAAATAGAATTCCTGCCAGCCGCGGACCTGGCAGAAGGGACTAGCCTGATTTACCCGAAAGAAGCTGTGGGCATCCTTATACTGTGTGATTGAGGTAAAAACAAAGGAACAAGTCCATAGTGCAAATAAGTGTCCTGCCAGCCGTGGACCTGGCAGAAGGGACTAAAAGGTCTGTGGGACCGCCAGATTTACCAGAGGAAGCTGTGTGCATCCTCAACACTGTGTGATAGTGGTAAATCAAGAGGTAAATCCATGAGAGAAGGGGAAGGGAAGGACATTTGTAGGCAAGCCTATAAAGTATATGTACTAAATTGTTAGAGCAGGCAGGGTATAGCATTAGACCCTTAGCATTGGAACAGGTTTGCAGAAAGAGTCTAAAGGGGCAGTAGTGAGCCCTGGAATCCCCCTACTGACCTCTATACAGGTACAACTTTTGGGTTGCGAGAAGCCTAGGTAGAACAGGACTAACTTTAAATAGTAACTCTTGGGGAAATCTTCTTTTGTAAAAGAGGAAAAATAGAGTCAGGGAAGGGATAAGAGGGCTCTAAGAACAGACAATATGGGAAACGTACAGGGCAAGGAGTGTGCCTATATGGAAAACAGCTAGAAAAATAGCAAAAGACAGAGAAAGCAAGTTAGCCGTGGGGAGAGAATGTAGTAAGTTCTTGAGAAAAGCAGGTGTTTAAAACTTTGGGAATGAAGTCTTAGACCAGCAAGTTTGGGAAAGATTCAGAGATAGTCAAAAGGTTGGATAAAAGTATGCTAGACAGATGGATTGAGGCAAGTGTAGATACGGCAGTAATGGGTTATCAGAGAAAGGGAATCCTTTTAGTTTGTGTTCCTTTGGGACATAAAGCAAGTTCATGCAGAATCTGTGGACAATTATGTGACAAATAACCACTATTGTTTGTCTTGTATGTCTTGATGTTATGTAATCTAATCTTTGTTGTACGTCTTAGTCTCCTTCATACAAGTGTAAGAAAGTTATACCCCACTCACATCTGTGGGGGCTTTTAAGAATACAAGGGTTAAAAATGCGGAAAATGTTGCGCTGTTAGAAGCGCTTAGCATGTTGTCTTTTCTATGTGTTTAACTATTCCCTGCCGTCTGTGTTTCATATCCTCAGAGAAATATACCTCTTGTAATTACTAATGATTAATGTTGTTTAAAGTCTGAATGTTCTGGCTGCTTTCTAAACTCTTAGCTATTATTCTGTTTCAGAGAGAGATAAAATTCAGGGTCCTAGAAGGAAGGAAGACAAACGTTGATGAAATAAGAAACTTGTAATGAATTACGTGAATTATACGGTCTTAAAAATAGAAAACATATAGGGATTTTAAGGTATATTTTTGCTTTTTGGGTAAATGTCAGTTCTGTGATTGGTTGGACGTCTGTATCACTGCTAAATGCTGTTAGTACTGTACTGTCTCTGAGAGAATGTTCTGTAGGAGAAACACGCAAACTGCCAGTATCGAAGGGGTGGAGCTAGATGATGTAAAAGTACGTAATGTTTCATCCCTCTCTTGTGCACAAAGGAGGGGGGTGAGAAGCTTGGGCAGTTAGGAAAAGTTTTGTTTTTTCTTCCTCTCAAATTTGATGAGACATTGCAGGCAGGATCAGATTAATAATGAATTTGCTTAGAGAATATCATATTCCAATGTGGATAGAGGTTTGTGGATTATTCTGCCTTGTTGTAATTCATGTCTCTGCTATTTGTACTGATATCTTACAAGCCCTATCTGCATCCATCAAATTCTCACCAGATGGATCGGTACGGGTTGAGACCTCAGGTGACAGTTCAGAAGAGTTTTGTAAACTAACTGCTCTCTTCGTGGATCCGGCTCATGTGTTTGTCTTGACAGCTACTGCAGAAACTCAGCTTTCCACAGGTCCTGACAAATAGTAAGCCACCTCCAAGACAGACATAGGGAAATTGAATATACTCCCTATGATGGTAAATCTGAAGCCAGGATACACACCCCTGGGTCAAACAGTATCCCTTTAGTTTCCCACAAGAAAAATGCTGATTGGGGAACAAGTGGGAGACTTGGTTCCGATGGGGGATTTGCGTGAGATACGTTCTCCAGCGAACACCCCTCTTTTTTTCCAGTAAAGAAAAGACGCTAAAGGGTCGCGATGGCTCACGCGCTTCCTTGTGCTGGAAGGTCCTGAAAGCATATTGGGAACTGACGTGATGGGACCCTTGGGATGTTGTATCGAACTTCACCCGTCCGGTGAGGCTCGTATACACCCCGGGTCTGAAAGTCACCCGACCTTCTGTCGGATGGCAGCAGACCTAGCTACACCTCTCCCCGTCTTCACTCTTACGCACGCAGAGGAACAAGCTCTTAGTGTCGTTCCTTTGAGCCTTTGGGCTACCAGTCAGACGGACCTCGGCAGATTGTCAGTCCCACCGGTAATGTTTTACCTAAAAGAAGGGGAAAAAGCCCCCATGGTCCGTCAGTACCTCCTGGCACATGCCCAGGAAGATGTAATTGCAGACACAGTCTCTTCTTTATGTCAACTTAAAGCCCTCAAGGAATGTGTCTCCCCAGCCAATACCCCTTTGTTCCCCGTCAAGAAAAAGGGTATAAAGGGCCAGCCCGATTGTCAGTATTTGTTTGCATTTACTTTCAGAGGAAAGCAGTACTGTTGGACAGTGCTGCCACAAGGGGTACAGAATAGCCCAAACCCAGTTCACCAGATGCATGAAGCTGGTATTAGACGCCTGGCCAATTCCCGAGGGCACCGCCCTCTTGTAATATGTTGATGACTTACTTTTGTGTGCTCCTGACCCAAATAGTTTCCTCAATGCATGACTAAGCCTTTTGTGTTTCCTCCATCAGAGTAGAGTAGCTGCAAAGCCAGCAAAGAGAAACTTCAGTTCTGCAGGTCCCACGTAGTGTTCCTGGGCCATTGCCTAGGTCCGGGTACTAAGCACCTGACGCCGGAACACACAAAGGTGGTAAGTGACATGCAACTTTCCACCTCCCATGCTCAGTTGCGTACCTTCTTGGGACTGGTCTCATACTGTCGGCCATGGATACGCTCTGCCTCCATGACCATGCAGCCTCTGTACGACTGTTTGGGTTCACGGCCATTTGCCCTGACCCCGCAGGCCGAGTCAGCCTTCCATCAGCTGAAAGTACAGATAACCAGTGCACCCGCACTGGGGCTGCCAGACTATGACAAACCTTTCCAAATGTACGTGACTGAGATGGCGGGACACGCCACCGCTGTACTGACACAAATGCATGGTGACCAAAAGCGACCTGTAGCATACTACAGTGCCCATCTTGACGCGGTGGCTAGAGGGTCTCCATCATGCGTCCGAGCGGTTCTAGCAGTTCAGGCAGTACTGGACAAAGGTTCTGACATTGTACTAGATAACACCATGGTGGTCTATACCCCACATGACATACATGGTATCCTGACTCAGGTAAGCCGTCGTCATCTGTCTCTTGCAAGACAGATAAAAATGGAATTCGCAGTACATTCCTCCTCGAACATCTCATTCCAAAGGTGCACCACCTTGAATCCAGCCACCTTACTTCCATTAGGTGACGTAGATTCAAATGGGGGAGTAAGTACAGGGGATCAGTTGTATTACAACTCCCTGACTGACGAGCAGGAGGCATTTGACACCAAAAAGCAGCATGACTGTGTGGCCCTCATGGCCCAGGAAACGGCTGGGTTCGCGCATGTCACAGACAAGCCCCTGCAGAACCCCCAGTTTGAGCTGTTTGTGGATGGATCCAGATACCTGAATGACGAAGGAAGGTTTGAAACAGGTTTTGAAGTAGTCACACTGAATGAGATACTTGTACAAAAACCACTGCCACCACACATGTCAGCGCAGGAGGCTGAGCTCCGTGCTCTAACTGAGGCCTGTACGATTGAAAAAGGTACCACTGCTAACATCTACACTGACTCCAGGTACGCCTTTGGTATTGCACGCGATTATGGACCCATCTGGCGGTCCAGGAGCTTTCTCACGGCACAAGGCAAGCCCATTAAGAATGGTGTATCAGTAGGTAGATTAATGCAGGCCATCATGTTGCCGGAACAGGTGGCCATAATAAAGGTTAAAGGGGTTGTCTCGAGGCAAAACATCAAAATTTTAAATTAGCCCATTCCCCCTGTCACCCCCGGCATAAAATAGCACTTTAAAGCGGTTTTTAAACCGCTTGCTACTCACCGATGTGATGAAATATGAACTTATAAAAATCTTCTCCCTAAGATGGCCGCCGGTCCTTTCCCAGGGATGCACTGCGGTTTTCTCCCATGGTGCACCGCGGGTCTTCTCCCATGGTGCACCATGGGCTCTGTGCGGTCCAATGCCGATTCCAGCCTCCTGGTTGGCTGAAATCGGCACACGTGACGGGGCGTAGCTACGCGATGACACGTAGAAGGGGGCGGAGCCAGAGCGCCGCTCGTGCCCGGACCGACCAGAAGGGAGAAGACCCTTCTGCGCAAGCATGTCTAATCGGGTGATTAGACGCTGAAATTAGACGGCGCCATGGAGATGGGGACGCCAGCAACAGAGGGGGTAAGTAAATAACTTCTGTATGGCTCATATTTAATGCACGATGTATATTACAAAGTGCATTAATATGGCCATACAGAAGTGTATAACCCCACTTGCTGCCGCGAGACAACCCCTTTAAAGCACACACGCAGGGGCTGTCACCAGAGAGCAAGGGGAATGATAGAGCGGATAGGGCAGCCAAGGCTGCAGCTCTCCTGGACAGGACGCATGTTCTATTTATTCTCGTAGCAGGATGCGGACCCGTGCCCCTGCAGACACCTGCGGCTCACCCGCTCCTGGCGTCTTCTGTCTCTGCTATGCGCTGCCAGCCGGCGCATTCGCAGAGTGGAGTCGGCCTGTCACACTCTGCAAGATCCACAGGATTTCTGCAAAAGACAGTACAAGTGACCATCAGCGCTGCACTCATTAGAGGTCACCAGGTGGGTGCCCTGTGAGGGAAGCGCCTGGAGCATAAAGGCTTCGCAGGAGATGAAGCGTGGCATCCTCCTAAATCGGATATTGACTCTGTTTTGGATGCAGAAATGCTGTGGAACTGGCTGTGGGATTTGCCACTGCGGAAATTCTGCAACATTTCCGCTACATATAAGCATACCGTAAGTGATCAATATAAGTGATAGACCACTGCAATCAGCGTGTTTGTCATTAAGGGTGCCTGTCCACGGGCGTGATTTCGCCGGCGGTAAAGGGCCGTAGTATTGCTATGGAAAGTGCCGGCCTCCTCTCCACGAGCAGAGGATCATTGCGATTCTCCGCTCGCGGCGGGCAATTCGCAGCATGCTGCAAATTGCCCCGATTCTCCGCGGTCAGCCTATCTATTAGATTAGGCTGACCAGTGGAGATTCGTCTGGGGCTCCTGCTCCCGGGTGACGGCTCCCGCATCGCCCGTGGACAGGGGGCCTAAGGGTTTCTCGCAGTATAGGTGTGTGAAAAGATCGCGACTATACTGCACTAAAAATCGTATGAACGGGTGATTTCCAGCTATTAAGTCTCTATAGGAGTCTATGGTCAGGTCCTATCTTTTTACACACCATGGACCTTAGATGTGTGCATTGCAGTCGCGTATTGTATCTTTGATAGGTGCGAGTATTTTGCGCATCTAAAATTCCTTCATGTGAGCGCTTCTATAGGAAATCATTGGTTCTATTAGATGAGATCTTTTTATGTGCCTATAATGTGCTAAAACCTATTAATGAGGCCTAACTGTAATACTTATGGTCTAGGCACCAGCCTGACAGGTTCCCTTTAAGTCTACTGCACGTTCATATGGCTACTGGCAACATACGTAGCAAAGTCCTGCATACAAGACCCCTGAATTCCAGCTCCTTAAAGGGGTTGTCCCGTGAAAGCAAGTGCAGTTATACACTTCTGTATGGCCATATTAATGCACTTTGTAATATACATCGTGCATTAAACACGAGCCATACAGAAGTTATACACTTACCCCCTCTGGCGCTGGCGTCCCCGTCTCCATGGCGACGACTGAAGCCTTTTTCTCTGGTCGCCGCAACAGTCGGCGCTTGCGCAGATAAGAATCCTCTGCTGGCTGTGTCCGGGCTCACGAGCGGCGTCCTGGCTCCTCCCTCTTCTCCGCATCATCGTAGCTCCGCCTCCGTCATGTGGTGCCGATCAGCCAATGAGGTGGCTGTAATCGGCAGTGGAACGCAAGACTGGAGAAGAAATCCACGGTGCACCATGGGAGAAGACCCGCAGTGCACCATGGGAGAAAACCACGGTGCACCTTTGGGAAAGGACCGGCGGCCATCTTGAAAGAAGACATTTTATAACTTCATCAAACGCTGTAATGGTGAGTAGAAACCATCTTTAAAAACCGCTTTCCGCAGGTACATTGTGATGTTTGCTGTAGAAGGGGGACTGGGCAGAGAAAAAATTTTCGATTTTGCCTCGGGACAAATCCTTTAACATTACACTCCACCACCAGTTTATAAAACACTGGTCTAAGTAACCATTTTGCCACACACACCTCCCAACGTTCAAAAACTTTCTATGGACACTTCATAAAGCCCCTTTTAGGTTTCTGCACCTTTTTCTTTATTTTAGTTTTGAATGTTTCTGCTGTCTTCATAGGCCTTTTATGCAATCAGGGAATCATGAATAGCAGTACTGGCAATGGATGAAAGGTGACTTCTTATTCTGTCTCCCTTTCTGCCACACCCTGTCGTCTTTACTATCACCAGGTATGAACAGGAGGAAGTTTATTTGTTTATTGCCACAGGGTCCTGGAGCTCAAAGTAATTGGGTATAATTATGTACGTACAAGAGAGCACACGTGTTTGGGTTTTATGCGTACATTGTGTGTCTGCATATCCAGAGGTTTTCTCTAAAGGCCTATTGCTCAAAATGCTCTGTCTAATTGTAAGAAAGTACAAATGTAGACTAGATAAATTTAAAACGCCGCAGATTTATCATAATGACTACTTGATTAATTCGGCACATTTTTCGACAGTCTAGTCTAAATTTATACCACTATTGTTTTAGTTTATGCAACAAAATTTTGGTCTACTTCTTGATACATGTCACACTTTGGCACACCTTTTTCTACAAAGCCATTCTTTTATTCAGGCCTCAGGAAAACAAACAAAAAAGTGTCTAAAACACATTTTAAATGTGGTGCTAAGCATGCAAGTCAGGTTTCTGCTGCAATTTGTGCAAGAAAACTGGCCCAGCACTTGTTTCTGTCAGGAGTATTACCCAAACAACAGTTTGAATGACAGTTTTGAGCGATCATCTTTGCATAGTCTATAGTAGCTACTAAAAAGCTGTGCAGGCGGAGCGTCACCACCGCTATCGCTCGGTGAATACAGCTGTTCTGCAAAAGCAAACAGCTGTATTGTTCTCTGATTACAGACAGCACTTGGGGCTTGTTGCAAATGCCGGACTAAAGGAGAGGGGCAGAGAGCCGGGGAGGAAACTGCTTAGATGGAAGCGTATATCAGCCGGGCGTGTAAGTAAGCCCTTAGGGTGAATGCAGACGGCCCAGTCGTATACTACTGTGAGAATTCTCGCAGCGGGATGCGACCCGTGCCCCTGCAGTGACCCGCAGCTCACGTCCCCCAGTGTCTTCTCTCTGCTTTTCGGAATCCGATGCAGACCGTGTAAGCTCAGCCTAAAGCTGGGTTCACATTATATTATAATGCTATTTTATATAGTTATGAATATGAATTCCCGTTCACATGACGTACATGCAGCCGGAGCGCAGTATAGAACACATCACCACTCTTGACAGACGGTGCAATTACTATGCCCCCTGAACGCAGCTGACGTGAGACGTCGGATCATTTTGGAAAGACCCTGCATGTTTATAAAAGTAAGTGGGGACACCTGTATAGATTAGGCTTGAGAAAGGTGTATGTATTGACACTGAAACGTGTTGCCTATAACTTTGACCATTGATGCAACGTTTTTGAACGAATATAATAGAAGGATTAAAGACCATCACTATTTGAAGCGAACCTGGATTGGAAGGTGGGGTGGGGGGGTGGGGTAATGGTGTATTCCAATTCCTCCCAGTAAAGTAAGTACATTTATCTTACTTCTATGCATTACCTGTAGGTGTTTCCAGTAGCGCATAGGAGTAAAGTTTTTTTTTTTTCTTTTTTCTACCATCAGTGTTCTCTTATCCATTTTCAACAGATCAGTTTTTGTTGTTTTTTTATTTGAAAAGAAAAAAAAATGAATGTCAAACTCAGGCAAATGGATATGCAAAAAATGTATAGTTATTTCCGTTTACATCAGTTAGACACCCATTTTGATTAGTTTTAAACAGAGCTACCTTTTTAAAAAAAATGCTCAGTTGTATTAAATGGGACCTTTAAATGGAAAGCAAACGGAATAGTTTCAGTTTGTATCAGTCTCCCATAGAGTACAATGTTAGGAAAAAAATCTGTTCCATCAAGTTTACGGGTTTTTTTTTGGATGAAAATAAAGTCCTGCAGATCAGTCTTTTTTTTCCTCATAGAACGGAATCAAAATAATTTTACTGCTGCTGCCTTTTGTTTTTGCTCTCGAGATAGAATAGAAAAATGGAAAACAAAACGCTATAATATTTGCAATAGAATTTTAGTACATTTCGCTTAGCAGATTTTCCCTACTGTTCTTTTGAATTTACAAATGTTACATCTTGGACACTTTTTTGGAAATCCATTGTAAGTGTTAATTATATTACAACACTGTTCTCCTTTCTGAGCTTTCACCACCGGGAGGTATCTGGTTATTGGTCAGTGGTGTAACATAGTAACATAGTATGTAAGGCCGGATGAAGACAATGTCCATCTAGTTCAGCCCACTTATCCTCCTATGGTGTTGATGCAGAGGAAGGCAAAAAAACCCCAAGAGGCAGAAGCCAATTGGCCCATTTGGGGGGAAATTCCTTCCCGACTCCCTAATAGGGATCAGACTAATCCCTGGATCAACCTCTAATAGTTCCTACCTGCCTGTATACCCGGATTAACAATTAACCTAAGATTTATATCCTATAATATCCTTCCATTCTAGAAAGACATCAAGTCCCCTTTTAAACTCCTCTATGGATTTTGCCATCACCACATCCTCAGGCAGAGAGTTCCACAGTCTCACTGCTCTTACAGTAAAGAACCCTTTTCTGTGTTCGCGATGAAACCTGCTTTTTTCTAGACGTAGCGGATGCCCTCTTGTTACAGTCGCAGTCCCGGGTATATATAGTTAGATAATCCTCCCTGTTGAACAGATAAGGACTGAGGGACATATGGTTTTCCTTATATAGCCCACATGAGTAAATTACAGGTCCAATTGATAACACTTTCGGTTTGTGCTCTGTATGAGGAGGGTTATCAATATGAGCAATAAACCATGGATTTTGTGTTTGATTGCCAGGAAGTTGCTATAAAAAACATCTGTCTTTAACCTTTGCAGTCTGTTGACAGTAAACCTGAACGAGTCCCATAAATAGACTGCACAAGAGAGCCCTTGTTTTATAAGTTATTGCAGCCTCCGAGGCACCTCCCCCACCCCATTTTACGTATTACACCTGTTGTGCAATGACTGTCACATTCTAACTATATTGGGCTCCGTTTCTAAGGCCTTCCTAAGCCAGCCTTTTCAGCACTTTGCTAAACGCTGTACAACGCTCCCATTCATTTCAATGGGGCTGTTTACATAAGCGTCAAAATGCAGTGTCTACAACACTGCACTTTGACAGCGATGCATGTTCTATCTTTGGCCGTTTTCAGCCCTGCATCCCAAATTGAAATGAATGAGCAGCGGATTCAGCCAACTGAAAATGTGGTACAACTTGGTAAGACGTTTTTGGCACCGCTGCACTGCTTTAAAAAAAAAAAAAAAAAAAAAAAGAAGACAAAGGAATACTCACCTAGCTTGCGCCGTCAGGGTCCCCATTGCTGTTCTCCGGAACTCCGGGCAGGCTGCTGGGCACTTGTCAAGCTTACAAAGCATTTATTGCTGCCAAGCAGAAGATTGCTCTGATTGGTTTAGGAGCGCCGGCTCCACCAATCAGAGCCGGTGCTTAATGCATCAATCACAGCCATTCAATGAATGGCTGTGAGTAATGCATCCAGCGCTGGCTATGATTGGCTGAGCCTTCTGACACTCAGCAGGCTCAGCCAATCAGAGCAATCTTTTGCTGGAGGCGGGGTCTTCAAACCCCGCCACTAGCAAAAGATATTCTGTCTGTGATGACAAGTGCTAGGAGCTCCAGAGAACAGCGGCAGGGACCAGGACAGCATCAGCAAGGTGAGTATTGATCTTTGTGTGGCCCCCTGCACACGGCGGAAATTCTGCATAGGAATGATTTGCAAAACGCAATCCTATGCACACAGCCGCAATTTTTCCACGTGAAAATACACGCGGAAAACAAATCGCGGCATGCTTTATTTCTGTGCAGGTCTCGCACAGAAATGTCAGTGATGGGCCGGCTCCGCTCTGCGCATGCGCTGGAAGCCGGCGCATAGCAGGGGACGGAAGACGCCGGGAGCGGGTGAGCCGCAGGCCTCTGCAGGGGCACAGGTCCGCATCCCGCTGCGAGAATTCTGGCAGCGGGATCCAACCTGGCCGTCTGCAGGGGGCCCATTTCTTCAGCATCCTTGGCTGCATTTTCAGTTGGGCTGAAAACGCAGCCAAAACGTTGTAAAAAATGCATGACAACATTGCTTAAACCACAGTAAACGCAGCGTTGAAAAACGCTGCGTTTCTGCAAACACCTGTGTGAGAGAGGCCCAAGAACTTGTGCACATGACTAATTTGGAGCAGTGTTGCACAGATGGCACATATTTTACCTCTTATAATGACTTTTTCTTTGGTCATTGATTCATACAGAAGAATGTGTTTTTTTGGTTTTTTTTTCCCCCTAGAAACCTTGTATTAAAGGAGGCGATATGATACCATGGGAAGCCGCATATGGCGGCACATGGAACATCTACAGCTTTGTTATACAGAATATCAGAGACTGCAGGTGCTCCTTGCATAAAGCTTTGGGGACCTGCGCTCTGTTCAATTATAGTGAAGCTCCTGTGAGCTCTAAATCCTTTTACAAAGTGGCTGCACAGTGCTCTTACTCATCCCTCTAAAGTGAAAAATGATTTTTTGTACTAATAAAGTGGCAAGTATGAGCTCCACATAACGCGTCTTTTAGGGAACCTTCTCTTATGGTGCCTTCACACTTGTAATCACAATATCGCAGATTTTTTTTAACAAGAATTTCAATAGGACTTTCTAACGTTAAAAAACGCATCGCACACAAGGCACAAATTGGCGATTTTTGTGCGATGCGTTTTTAACATTAGATAGCTCTATTGGCGTTCGCGTTAAAAAAAAACGCAGCAATATCACGATCGCAATTGTGAAGACACCCTTAACTGTTTGCCCCATCTACAAGATTTTTTTTGCCAGTGAGGAGCTGAGAACAAATTACTTTCAAATATTTTGAAATATTACACAATCCTTCTCTCCATTTTGGTCAAATGACACCCAACACTGAAGCTTTAGATACATTAACGGTCTCAAAACCCTTATGGCCTTTTAAACGACTGCCCATTCACAGTGAATGCAGTTGGCGGCTGGAAGAGACCTCCGGCACGCTCCACCTCGATTTGCTCAATGACCATTGCTCCTTTGTGAAAGCACAGGAGAGAAAGTCATGGGAACGGCAATCAGGCATTATTGGGCTATTATTCCCAAGAATCACTTATTCTGACATGAGAAAGAAATTACGACTCTCCCCTGTTATATAACTCTCACAGAATGAAGTGATGGTGAATATTCCCAGTAGTAACTGCAGATAACTGCTTTGCATATCAGCCAGAGCACTTGAAAGATGATAGTTGGTTCAGAAGTGTAAATATGCTTTATCCTTCTTAAAAGGCAGATTGTTAGGTGAATGGAGATATTATTCAGTCATAGGAATTATGAGTTTCACTGCTCTGGGTGAATGTGTGACTTTGGCACTGCTTGCATCACAGTATACCTGGCAGTCTACCAATGCATACATGTATCGGTGCATAAAGCTGAGAGCAAACAATGGTGCATTTTCATTTCTAAATTTTAAAATGCCACTAAGCCATTAACAGGCGTACAATCCAATATGAACCTTTGTAAGCAGGTGAAATGTGCCATCCTCTGAACCAGACTGGTATATAAGGACTCTTTTAGCACTTTTATCAGAAGCATTTCTTTTATACTTCCCAACTGTTTTGTATCCACTTTTGATTTTAGCTAGAAAACAACACTGATCAAAGGATTGTAAAAACAGTTTTCTTTAACGTGGTCTAAAAGACATGAGATTTTTCTGTTAACAAGCTCAAACCCATCCACAAGATGCACATTACCAGGGTCTCCACCGGAAGCTAGGGGCTGACCGGCTTTTGTGGGAGTTTACGGCCCCTGGCAGGTCCCTAGCTTCCGTTTGGCAGATGGTGTGTCTGCTGTCCCATCCCCACAGCTCCAGACTCCATGGATTTTAGCTTCTCCAAGACAGCGTCAGCGTCTGCCATGGGTCACACAGCAGCGCTGATAGCATTCTTTCAGCTGGTATCCGGATGCGACTTCCCAGCAGGATACCAGCTGAAAGCTCTGAGAACAAAGGAGCTGTCAACGCTCCTGCTATTTCTTGGAGCTATCAGCTCAGTGGTTCACCACTGATAACTGCGAGAATAAAGCAGCCATTTGAATATACAAAACAGCTGCTTTTCTCTGAGTTATCAGCGGTGTCCTGCTCAGCCTGCATTAAACTCTAAGTAGCTAATTAGCTACTAAAGAGTTATGCAAAGATGACCGCTCAAAACGGTCACACAAACAGCTGTTTAAGCGATTTTTGAGCGATCATCTTTCAGTCTAAATGCACCTATACATGTCCTTCTAAATCAATATTGCAAACTAAACAGATTGTTGGTGTCTGTGACAATACAATGGGCACCAACTATGGAAGAAAAGAATTGTGGAGCAACCAGTTAGGTCCCAGCTGTCACTTATTAATTAGTAGGATTCTGGTTGGTTCCTGCTGACTTTTCTAGACTCCAGTTGTCAGACATGCGAAGGACGTATGAGAAGGAAGTGCTCCTCTCCTCTGCTACTACTTCTTTAAGAGCTGCATAGATGCAACTTTCTGGGCATAACCTTATTTGCCATAGGAAAAATAAGTTTCTGCCATGACATGCACTTGAGGAAAAAATATGTGTTAAATTGATGGGTTTCTCTGCCGAGATAAAGTGAGACAGATGTAATTTATATGAAGCTTGAAGGCTGAAGAAGGGAATGCAGGTTACTTGTCTATACAGATCTCTGCATGCCTCACTTCAAGGTTTATGGATGCTTGTGATTAATTCTGATTATAACATTTGTACTAACAGAGAAACAAAGTTCCTGGATATTTTGGTGTTGAGTAGGTGGAGCTGTATGTGTCTACTAAGTAATTAGTAGACAGAGTTGGTATTGCACCCACAGTGTGGGACTATACAGTCACTGTATAAGATTAGTTTCTTTAGTTTGATGCCATGTTGTAACATGGCATCAAACTAAAGAAACTGTACTTTATTTTGGTAAATATGAAACTCTTGAAATGAAAGCATACCAGTAATATCTTGTTTTTTTTCTGCCACACACCACAGAATGCATCATTTCTAATGTGTACCGAATGGGGAAAAACTAAAAACTGCCTGTTTGAACTCTGATATCTTAAGTTGTATATGCACCCTCTGAATATAGTTATAGTTTTTTATGAATATAATTGCCATATCCTAATTACAGAGGAAAAATCCAAAGAGGTTGCTGTACTTTGCCAGCGATGCTGCTACTGCCTTTTAGTGATCTGTGAAGATCCTAGAAATTGGGCCCCATCAGTTAGAAAGTTATGACCAATCTTATTATGGTGGCAAAAATGTAATAAAGGGTTCTTCTACATGCTGATTGACAGCTTTCTCCCTATTACTGTGCAAAGGGACAATCCTGTCAGTCAGTGGCTGGAGGGCAGGGAGAGTCTGCATTTCATGAATACATCAGACTCGACATTCACTGTACTGGCAGCATGCTGCAACAAATAAACTGACTTTAGCCAGAAGGCACGGGCTGATTGTAGAATAAAACCCAGGGCTGAAATCAGCATAGGGGGGATGGGGGGCAAATAACTGTCTTCAGAGGTTCCTTATTAAGACTTTGCTGTCAGTAGTTATTTTATCTTTAAACTAGTAGTGAAATTTAAACAGGTACAGTATATTTTGTCATATTCTTGAAGCACCAGGAATGGTGGTGTTTTGTGTTCATCTCTTAAAGGGAACAGGTCACTTCACCACAGCAGCAGAAACTAAGTTATGGTGCAGTTAGGGAAGGCCGAATGGGGAGCCAGGTTATGTCGTTTTTATACCTGCCCGCTCTTGTGTTCTAGTGTCGTTCCCTTCTGAAATCGGAGCGCAGAATAAAGATCAGACACTTTTCAGAGTCCCATGTGCGCGCTCTCCTATATAAGTCTATGGGAAAATGTGGCTTGGCTACTGAGAGGCCTGTGAAGTAGGCCAGGAACGCTATCTTTTCTTCTTAGGGAGAGCACCATCCTGCTTCATGGGTCAGAGAGAAAATACGGACTTCCATTTTATAATTTACTCTCTCTCGTTTTAGCGTTCTTTTTCATATATAGCAGGTGGCGCATTCATGTAATATGGCGAAGGAACTAAATGGGTGGTCACTACTGGACTGTGTAGTGTTAAACCCCTTTTACACGTAACGATTATCATTTAAGGCTTGGCTCATACGTCACGTACGGATTCCGGCTGCGTAATCCGGCACGGAATCCGGCCTTGACTGCGCTGGATGACCCTGCGTTATCTGTCGTCTACTTTGCCAGCGTCTGTGCAGACCAGTCTTCTCTGTACTGCAGATGGTCCACACAGCTTGTCATCAGACATGCGCAGTACAGTTTTGTTTTGTTTTTTAAACTCCTGCTTTTTTTGTGTGCATGAAGAATCATTTTTTTAAAGCATGTTATGAGGGGTTATTGCTGTGGAACCTGGAGGCAGACGCCAGCCCTAGATTTTGCAGCAAAAATGCACCCGTGTGCATAAGGCCTAAACGAATGAACAATTGAACAAAATGATGACATTTTTGAATAAAATTGCTCGCACTTCATCATTTCTATTTTCCCTCATTAGCTAAAGTAAACTCAGTAGCAGTTATTTGCATAACCCTTGCATAAACAATTTGTGTGTTTATGCAAGGATTATCTGGCCAGCAGATTCCTTTGTCTTCTTTCCAGTGTGTGTAAACAGTGTACTCATTGTGTATGCAAGGCAAACAAACCCATCCTGCAGCCACTGAAAAGACTGTTTGGCTAAAAGATATTTCATTTGAATGAAATTTGTCCAATGTTTTTTATGCCAGCTAAAAAAAAAGCGGCTAATGACAAGTGAACGAATAGTGCATGACTGCCTGCGTTTACACATGACGACTGTTGCTCACTTTCGGTCATTTCAGCGAACTTTGAGTGATAATCGATATGTGTAAAAGGGCTTTTAGCTAGAGAAGCTAGATACTGGTAAACAGAAAAGCCATGTCAGACATCATGCTAGTCACCTATCAATAAAGATCACTAATGAACAGAATATTAGTATATGAGAAAATAAAAGGCACTGAAAGTCATACTAAACTTACAGGTAAAGAATTGGTACAAAGTGATTCTAACAGGTCAGAAACAAATAAAAGGGCCAAGTACAATACATTTCTAAAAGAATAGATAATGCCATTCCCTGTTAAATGTATATTGTCACTCTTCTAGTGGTGCAGTCGCAAAGACTCTTGGATCATAATTAAGATAGCTCAAATATGTTGTTTTTCAGCAGCTCAAAATATTACAGATGTTTTAAAGAAGAAAGAGGAGTGGTCCTTAGACCAAAGGCACACAAGTATATAAGCTCATCTATGTTGCATGTGCAGAAAATTTACTTTATTACTTCTACACCCAAATGCAGTTCTGCATGCAGTCTGTGTCAGTCTTTTTAACTTGAGTGTATACTTTTATTTTTCACGTCTGCAAAAAAGACTGTTGACCAACTTTTTTCCACTGCACTTCTTAGCAATGCATTGATGAATCGGTGCTATGTGTTTTTTTTTATGCCTGTTGACTTTAATAGATTAGCCCCTTTCACAAATTGGATTAAAACAGTGCCACTTTCTTTTCCCTGTGTGCCCATGAAAAAATAAAAAACTAATGGATGTGTGGTTTGGCACATTGGGTCCATGTGCTACCCGAGTCTCAACACAAATGGATTTTAACTGCGGAATCCGCGATCCCAGTCCACAGAAAACACGAGCAATAAAGATTGCATATCAGTGGTGGAATCGCTCGGTACTAGCAAGCAGAAAAGATATAAATGCAGGACCATGTGTTCTGCTTGCTAGTACAGGAAGGAGAGATAGAGAGACTCTCACCTGAAGGATCTTCTACTACCATACTTCTAGTGAGGTTTCCCTGTCTGTGATAGTTTTTCTGCACAGATATACGTGTAGACACACAAGCAGTTTTGTATTGCGGATTCTGCAGTAAAACGTGGACATTGAAAGGCATGCATTCTTGTTTGGCTAGTGAGAGGCCTACGACGTGGGTCGGAAGGGATAACTTCTCTCCTTAAAGGGGTTGTCTCACGCCGAAATGTTTTTTTTTTATTCAATAGGCGTGAGACAAACCCAAGGGATGGGTTAAAAAAAAAAAAAAAAAGTTTATTACTTAGCCGAATCCCTGCGCTGCGGTGACTTCTTTCTTCCTTTACCAAGATGGCCACCGGGATCTTCACCCACGATGCACCACGGGTCTTCTCCCATGGTGCACCGTGGGCTCTGTGCGGTCCATTGCCGATTCCAGCCTCCTGATTGGCTGGAATCGGCACACGTGACGGGGCGGAGCTACGTGGACCAGCTCTCCGTCACGAGCGGCCCCATTCACCAGACCGGAAGACCGGACTGCGCAAGCGCGTCTAAAAACGCCAGAAAACAGCGAATTTAGACGGATCCATGGCGACGGGGACGCTAGCAACGGAGCAGGTAAGTGAATAACTTCTGTATGGCTCATAATTAATGCACGATGTATATTACAAAGTGCATTAATATGGCCATACAGAAGTGCTGAACCCCACTTGATTTCACGAGACAACCCCTTTAAGGAGAGCACATCGAAGGTGTGTGAGGAAACACCTAGGAGGTGAATGAGCAGGCTTAAAAAAGGCCATGCAATATATCACACGAATGGATTTGAATTGCAGAATCATAGGGTTGGAAGGGACCTCCAGTGTCATCTGTTCCAACCCCCTGCTCAGTGCAGGATTCACTAAATCATCCCAGACAGATATTTGTCCAGCCTTTGTTTGAACACTTCCATTGAAGGAGACCTCTTGTGGTAACCTGCTCCACTCATTGATCACCCTCACTGTCAAAGTTTTTTTCTAATATCCAATTTGTGTCTCCACCCTTTCTGTTTCATCCCATTGCTTCTAGTCATTCCTTGTGCAAATGAGAATAGGGCTGATCCCTCTGCACTGTGACAGCCCTTCAGATATTTGTAGACAGCCATTAACCCTTTGCAATCCAATTTTGGATTCAGGGTTTCCTAGGGGTTTTTCGCTTTTCTCTTTCTGCCATTATACTGGCTAGAGTCAGTACTGCGGTATTGGACATGCTAGAGAGGCCCCCCGACAATAGAGTGGCCAGTAATATACAATAAGAATACCCTATCGGACGTCTTCAGATATCGGAAGCTGTACAGCCATCAATCAGAACGTCTTTAGACTTCAGACAGTGGATTGGAAAGGGTTAGGTCTCCTCTCAGCCTTTTTTGCATGCGCAACACAAAAGGCTTGTGTGACTCAACCCTTAGGAGTAGAGGGAGATAATTACCCTCAGGTGATCTAGACTCTATGCTTCTCTTAATACATCCCAGACTTGTGTTTGCCTTTTTGGCTGCTGCACTACATTGTTGACTCATGTTCAGTCTATGATCTATTAGTATACCTGACATTAAGCTACTCGTATACAGAAATCACCTTTTTGGACACCATGAAAATTTCAAACAACTCAATAAAGATATCCCTATACTGAAAACCAATTGATCAGCCCACATACCTCAGATGGGCTTGTTGACATCCCAAGCACATCAAAAAGTCTATAGTCTATAGCCAGGAAATCAGATATAACCAGATCTGCTCCAACCCAACAGAGAGGAACATTTATACAATCTCAAAAAGATATTTTTAAATCAGGGCTACAAACCAATCTCAAATGATGACCAGAGCCACCAGGATATTCTCCCATTACACGGAGAAAGAAAAAAAAAAAGCGGTTGTGCACCTCTAGTAGTGACCTACAATTCACAGACAGAGGTACTAAGGAAAACTGCAAAGAAACCCCAACATACCCTACACAAGGATGAGCATCTGAAAACCATATTCCCAGACCCTCCCCTTCTGTGTTATAGGCAACCTCCAAATTTGAGGAACCTTATAACCAGGAGTGCATTGCTCTCTGACACACAAAGGAACACTTCCCTGCAATGTAAGACGTTGTAAGACCTGCTCACATGTACTGACCACAGATAGGATACAAATCCCCAACATACAACAGGACTATAAGATCCGGTGGACGTCACATGTTTTATGTCCAATGTTGTGTACCTGATCATGTGCAGTGAGTGTCCTGTTGGGGGGGCTTTTTTTTAATGCGGAAACAGGACAAAAACTGAGAGCCAGGATGAGATCTCATCGCCACTCAATTAGAGAGGGAAAGACTGAACTACCTCTGGCAAAACACTTGTGGTCACAGACACAACATAGAGCTGATGAGAGTTATCATCGTGAAGGGCAACTTCAAGTCACGGCATCACAGAACAATTTGGGAGTATACATTTATGGCCATTTTTGATATCCTTAAGAACGGAATAAACCTCGGAGCGGGGTTCTTGCATTAATAGAGAATATGAAAGGTCTGAAGTAGGTCAGTAGGGGAGTCCTTTAGGAGAGCATCCGGAGTGGTGTGTGGAGACACCTGGGGGGTGAGTGGGTCAGTGAATGGCATAGTCTCTCCCTAAGGAGAGCACCCTGAAGGGGTACTATTCCCAATAATTGTTTTACAGACTTGGTAAAAACTTATACATTGATTTGAAGGAATGCCACCATCCAATGGCAGCATTCCTCGCTGCAGAGGTATTGTTCCATTTTCCTTGTTTGCAGGTGTGAAGGAGAGATTTCACATTCCTTGTCACTAGACTAATTATTTACAATTATGGTCATCCCTCCCTGTAATTTTTCTAAATGCTATTAATCTCAACATGTCTGTGCCCTCATACCTACTCTGTCTCTGGTATTTATCTAGTGCAAATTAAGTTTACCATGTTTGTGCCCTCCCATGTGATCATGTGTATTTATTAAATACATCTGTAGATCTGTTCCATTATGCCTGAGGAAGGACTGTGAAGAGGTCCGAAAGCTCGCTATACATCATGTAATTTTTGCTAGCCAAATAAAAGAGGTATCAAATCTACAAGATTACTTGGTTTCTCTTACTGAGAATAATCACAAAAATAAAAAAAATTGCAACAAGCAGGGCACACGCCGAGTATTACATGGATAGAAACTAAATACGCCCATGTGCGCAAGCCCCAACGGTCCTTTTTTCACATAGATGTATTCCAGATGGCAAGCGCAGTTCAATGAGGTTGTTTACATATGCAGATTCAGAAAGTGTAGGGGACGAATAATTGTACATATGATCATTCACCACCCACACTTTTTTGAAACTGTATGGTTTAATCTCCATACAGTCTTCATCATGGTTAAGTCAAGGCCAGTTAAAACTAGTGCTGATCTAGTTATCAGGATAATATCTTGCAGTGCAACATGACCATTAAGCCGTTTAGGACCAGGCACAGTTCTGGGCCTAAAACCCTAAAATTACGGCAGGGATTTAGGTCTCCTGCCCCTGTAATCAATCAGAGGCAGGACCTTAGTAACAGCTGATAACCCGGAGGAGAAGGCAGGAGGGGTTTTTAACACCTCTGTGAAGTCAGCACCCCATCTTTCAAAAAAGTTATTTTTTTTATGAGTTCTGGATGCACCCCAAAGAGTTCTAGAGTTCCCTATTAATTTTTAAAATAGTTCTAGCGAATTAGGCAAAAAAATCAACAAATGTATCTCTGCGGTGCTAACTTCCAAAAATGATATTAATAAATCAGCGAGAACTTTGTAAATATGGGTATTAGAGCTTCGAGCATTAAGAGTTTTCTTCAGAACTCTTGAGGTGCTACCCAGAACTCTTATAAAATCGCGGGATTTCCCCCAAAATTTTTTTACACATAATAACTGAAATTTTTTTGATCTGGCATCTAAAAATCAGCGAGCACTTTATAAATATTGGTTCTAGAGCTTCGAGCATTCAGAGTTTTCTTCAGAACTCTTGAGGTGCTACCCAGAACTCTTATAAAATCGCAGGATTTCCCCAAAAATTATTTACACATAATAACTGTAATATTTGGAGCCGGCATCTAAAAATCAGCGAGAACTTTGTAAATACTGGTTCTAGAGCTTCAAGCATTGAGAGTTTTCTTCAGAACTCTTGAGGTGCTACCCAGAACTCTTATAAAATCGCAGGATTTCCCAAAAATTTTTTTTTTTACACATAACTGAAATTTTTCTGATCCGGCATCTAAAAGTCAGTGAGAACTTTATAAATATTGGTTCTAGAGCTTCGAGCATTAAGAGTTTTCTTCAGAACTCTTGAGGTGCTACCCAGAACTCTTATAAAATCGCAGGATTTCCCCAAAAATTTATTTAGACATAACTGAAATTTTTTTTGATCCGGCATCTAAAAATCAGCGAGAACTTTGTAAATATTGGTTCTATTGGTTCGGAAATCTTGCGGTTTGGCCGCAGCGAAAAACCGCAAGATTTCCGCCAGGAGTACCGCCGCTGCAAAACCCGCGGCGGCTTTGAAGCGGCCCGGCCGCCCGCTCTTCCGCTGAGGCCAGCGCTCCCATAGAGGAGAGCGCGCCCGCAGCGGGGAAAAAAAAATTAACATGCCGCGGTCGGCAAATCCGCGCTGGCTTAGCCGCAGCGGATTTGACGTCCCGTGTGGACGAGATTTCTGAGAAATCTCGTCCACAAGGCTGGCTAATCCCGGGATTAGCGGCCGCATGCGGATTTGCCGCGGCGAAATTCTGCACAGAATTTCCGCGGCAAATCCGCCCCGTGTGAACCCAGCCTTAGAAAACTGATTATATCAAGCAAACATGCAGTGGGCATAGAAGTGAAATAAGATGAGAGAGAAGGAGAAAAGAAAGAAATGAAACCATGTGGTTAGGTCCGGAGAAAATCAAAACTGGTTCCAGATCATCCAGATAGAGGCACATTTCTCATGTCCTAGTTCGTCTCTGGCACTGAGCTCTTCCATATCTTTCAGGTGATCTAAAGCTTCCCACCACATTATTCTAGAGGGAGGTGTCGTAGATTACCATATTCTGGGGATTATCTGTTGCATGGCCAGTATAAAAAATCTGAGTAGGGAGCTTTTCAAATGTGCCACTGATCCTGGGAACATAGACAGTACTACTATTTCTGGCGTAAACTGGACCTGAGTTCTGCATACCGTGGAGTAAAGAGTGTTGATCTCCTGCCAGAATGGGCGCATCAGAGGACATGACCACCAGAGGTGAACAAATGACCCTCTTTCCGATTGGCATCTCCAACATTTATCCGGATACTGGGGGAATATCCTGGCTAGTTTTACTGGGGTCTGGTACCATCTTGTTAGTATTTTGTAGTTTAACTCCTGCACCTTGCTAGAAACCGACATTTTATGTGACAGGATGTATGATTTTTTTTCCAAGACTCCTCTGGGGGCGCCACCTAGTTCTCGCTCCCAATTCCTTTCAATGTCTTTCCCGCAATTGCGCGTGTCCTCCTCAACCAACATCTGATATAAAGTCGATATTGTTTTTCAAATGCCGCGATTTTATAAGAGTTCTGGGTAGCACCTCAACAGTTCTGAAGAAAACTCCTAATGCTCGAAGCTCTAGAACCCATATTTACAAAGTTCTCGCTGATTTTTAGATGCCGGATCCAAAAATTTCAGTTATTATGTGTAAATAATTTTTTGGGAAATCCTGCGATTTTATAAGAGTTCTGGGTAGCACCTCAAGAGTTCTGAAGAAAACTCTTAATGCTCGAAGCTCTAGAACCAAAATTTACAAAGTTCTCGCTGATTTTTAGATGCCGGATCAAAAAAATTTCAGTTTTGTCTAAATAAATTTTTGGGGAAATCCTGCGATTTTATGAGTTCTGGGTAGCACCTCAAGAGTTCTGAAGAAAACTCTTAATGCTCGAAGCTCTAGAACCAATATTTACAAAGTTCTCGCCGATTTTCAGATGCCGGATCAAAAAAAAATTCAGTTATTATGTGTAAATAATTTTTTGGGAAATCCTGCTATTTTATAAGAGTTCTGGATAGCACCTCCAGAGTTCTGAAGAAAACTCTTAATGCTCGAAGCTCTAGAACCAATATTTATAAAGTTCTCACTGACTTTTAGATGCCGGATCAGAAAAATTTCAGTTATGTGTAAAAAAAAATTTGGGGGAAATCCTGCGATTTTCTAAGAGTTCTGGGTAGCACCTCAAGAGTTCTGAAGAAAACTCTGAATGCTCGAAGCTCTAGAACCAATATTTACAAAGTTCTCGCTGATTTTTAGATGCCGGATCAAAATAATTTCAGTTATTATGTGTAAATATTTTTTGGGGAAATCCCACGATTTTATAAGAGTTCTGGGTAGCACCTCAAGAGTTCTGAAGAAAACTCTGAATGCTCGAAGCTCTAGAACCAATATTTACAAAGTTCTCGCTGATTTTCAAATGCCGGATCAAAAAAATTTCAGTTATTATGTGTAAATATTTTTAGGGGAAATCCTGCGATTTTATAAGAGTTTTGGGTAGCACCTCAAGAGTTCTGAAGAAAACTCTTAATGCTCAAAACTCTAGAACCAATATTTACAAAGTTCTCGCTGATTTTCAAATGCTGGATCCAAAAATTTCAGTTATGTGTAAATAATTTTTTGGGAAATCCCGCGATTTTATAAGAGTTCTGGGTAGCACCTCCAGAGTTCTGAAGAAAACTCTTACTGCTCGAAGCTCTAGAACCAATATTTACAAAGTTCTCGCTTATTTTCAAATGCCGGCTCCAAATATTACAGTTATTATGTGTAAATAATTTTTTGGGAAATCCCGCGATTTTATAAGAGTTCTGGGTAGCACCTCAAGAGTTCTGAAGAAAACTCTTAATGCTCGAAGCTCTAGAACCAATATTTACAAAGTTCTCGCTGATTTTTAGATGCCGGATCAAAATAATTTCAGTTATTATGTGTAAATATTTTTTGGGGAAATCCCACGATTTTATAAGAGTTCTGGGTAGCACCTCAAGAGTTCTGAAGAAAACTCTTAATGCTCGAAGCTCTAGAACCAATATTTACAAAGTTCTCGCTGATTTTCAAATGCCGGATCAAAAAAATTTCAGTTATTATGTGTAAATATTTTTTGGGGAAATCCTGCGATTTTATAAGAGTTCTGGGTAGCACCTCAAGAGTTCTGAAGAAAACTCTGAATGCTCGAAGCTGTAGAACCAATATTTACAAAGTTCTCGCTGATTTTTAGATGCCGGATGCAAAAATTTCAGTTATTATGTGTAAATAATTTTTGGGGAAATCCTGCGATTTTATAAGAGTTCTGGGTAGCACCTCCAGAGTTCTGAAGAAAACTCTTAATGCTCAAAGCTCTAGAACCAATATTTACAAAGTTCTCGCTGATTTTTAGATGCCGGATCCAAAAATTTCAGTTATTATGTGTAAATAATTTTTGGGGAAATCCTGCGATTTTATAAGAGTTCTGGGTAGCACCTCAAGAGTTCTGAAGAAAACTCTTAATGCTCGAAGCTCTAGAACCAATATTTATAAAGTTCTCGCTGATTTTTAGATGCCGGATAAAAAGAATTTCAGTTATTATGTGTAAATATTTTTGGGGGAAATCCTGCGATTTTATAAGAGTTCTGGGTAGCACCTCAAGAGTTCTGAAGAAAACTCTGAATGCTCGAAACTCTAGAACCAATATTTACAAAGTTCTCGCTGATTTTCAAATGCTGGATCCAAAAATTTCAGTTATGTGTAAAAAATTTTGGGGAAATCCCGCGATTTTATAAGAGTTCTGGGTAGCACCTCAAGAGTTCTGAAGAAAACTCTGAATGCTCGAAGCTGTAGAACCAATATTTACAAAGTTCTCGCTGATTTTTAGATGCCGTCTCCAAAAATTTCAGTTATTATGTGTAAATAATTTTGGGGGAAATCCTGCGATTTTATAAGAGTTCTGGGTAGCACCTCAAGAGTTCTGAAGAAAACTCTCAATGCTCGAAGCTCTAGAACCAATATTTACAAAGTTCTCGCTGATTTTCAAATGCCGGATCAAAAAAATTTCAGTTATGTGTAAATATTTTTTGGGGAAATCCCACAATTTTATAAGAGTTCTGGGTAGCACCTCAAGAGTTCTGAAGAAAACTCTTAATGCTCGAAGCTGTAGAACCAATATTTACAAAGTTCTCGATGATTTTTAAATGCCGGATCAGAAAAATTTCAGTTATTATGTGTAAAAACAAATTGGGGGAAATCCCGCGATTTTATAAGAGTTCTGGGTAGCACCTCAAGAGTTCTGAAGAAAACTCTGAATGCTCGAAGCTCTAGAACCAATATTTATAAAGTTCTCGCTGATTTTTAGATGCCGGATCAAAAAAATTTCAGTTATGTGTTAAAAAAAAATTCGGGGAAATCCCGCGATTTTATGAGTTCTGGGTAGCACCTCAAGAGTTCTGAAGAAAACTCTTAATGCTCGAAGCTCTAATACCCATATTTACAAAGTTCTCGCTGATTTATTAATATCATTTTTGGAAGTTAGCACCGCAGAGATACATTTGTTGATTTTTTTGCCTAATTCGCTAGAACTATTTTAAAAATTAATAGGGAACTCTAGAACTCTTTGGGGTGCATCCAGAACTCATAAAAAAAATAACTTTTTTGAAAGATGGGGTGCTGACTTCACAGAGGTGTTTTTAACCCTTTCTGCCTTTTCCTTCCCCGAGTACACAGTGCTCAATAAGCGCTGTGTACTAGAATGTGAAAGTGTAGCTTCCACTACGGGAGCCATGGGGGTCATGTGACCACCGGGATTCCGTGCTATAGCAGAGCTGCAGGGTCATACTACACCCTGACCAGCTCTGAAAGTGACTAATGTCACTACAGGGGTTGTTTTCCCCTGTAACTGGGGCTCCTATAAATGCCCCAGCTACAGTGGAAAAGTGTCAAAAATAAATAAATAAATAATATGTGAATGTCCCCCAGAGGTCCTACATGACATCATGGGGAACATTGATAGTAAAAAACATAAAATTATATAAATAAGTAAAACAAAATTACGAAATAAAACAATATATACATAAAGAAAAGAACCCAAAACCGACGCCAACTAAAACAGTCGCTATAAGGGCCCTGTAATCCAAAACCATACATATCATATATCAAAACGTCCGAAACAAAATGAGAAACCCGTTCCCATACTTTATTTTAGCTGAAATATAATAATTAAAAAAAAAAAAACAACTAGAAATGTTAAATAAAAAATTTAAAGTTTTACCCCTACTAAAACAAAACACAAAACAAAACAAAAAAAAAAGGCAGCGAAAAACATAATAGCCCTATATGTCACGGAAAAAAAAAAAAAGAAAAAATAATTTTGATACCTAAAGGTGGGGGGGGGGGGCCCGGGGGGGTGGAGGGCAGTAAAACCACCACAGGGGTTAAAACCCTAAAAAGTGTCTGGTCCTTAGGACTTATTCAGACGTCCGTATATCGGCCAGGTTTTCACGCCCGGCCAATATACACTGTCCCTCTCTGCAAGGGGAGGAGGTGAAACGGGCTGGGAGCAGTGCACTGAGCTCCCCCCCCTCTCAGTCCTCTGCCACTATTTACAATGGGAAGGGGTCGGAATTTAGCCCCGCCCCCGTTCTCCCACATCAAATAGTTGCAATGCTCCCGGCCCGGCCCACCTTCACCCTCAGCAGAGAGGGACAGGCGTGAAAACCCACGCAATATTCGAACATCTGAATAAGCCCTTAGGCTGGGTTCACACAAACATGGATTTACAGCAGAAATTCTATCCGGAATTTCGCTGCGGTAAATCCACCTACGGCTGCTAATGCGGGGATTAGCCAGCCATGTGACCGAGATTTGTCAAAAATCTCGTCCACACGGGACAGCCAATCAGTCGCGGCAAAGCAGGTGCTTCCGCACGGGTTCCTTGTCTGCAGCATGTCAAATTTTTTTTCCTCCATTGCGGCCACACTCTCCTCTATGGGAGCGCCAGCCGCAACGGAAAAGAATGCGGCCAAGCCGCTTTAAAACCCACAGCTCAGTGCGACGGTTTTTGAAGCAGCGCTTTTCCGGTGGGAATCTGCGAGATTACTGGTGGGATTCTGCCCTGTGGAAACCCAGCCTTAAGGTACAAAACAGCCTGGTCCTTAACGGGGTTGTCTCGCGGCAGCAAGTGGGGTTATACACTTCTGTATGGCCATATTAATGCACTTTGTAATGTACATCGTGCATTAAATATGAGCCATACAGAAGTTATTCACTTACCTGCTCCGTTGCTGGCATCCCCGTCTCCATGGCTCCGTCTAATTTCGCTGTCTTCTGGCGTTTTTAGACGCGCTTGCGCTGTGCGGTCTTCTGCCTGGTGAATGGGGCCGCTCGTGCCGGAGAGCTGGTCACCGCGTCATCGTAGCTCCGCCCCGTCACGTGGTGCCGATCAGCCAATGAGGTGGCTGTATCGGCAGTGGAACGCGGAAGACAGAAGAAGAAACTCCACGGTGCACCATGGGAAGACCCGCGGTGCACCGTGGGAGAAGACCAGTGGCGCCATCTTTAAAAGAAGAAATGAAGAAGCTGCAGAACGCTGATGCAGGTAAGTGCAATGTGCTTTTTAAAAACTAACACATGCTTTCTTTTTCACAGGGCATAATGCAGGGGTCCATTTAAAAAAAAAAAATTCGCTTTCGCCGCGAGACAACCCCTTTAAGGGGTTAAGCCGGCTTTATTCAACAGATCGCCCTCCCCAGAATCTCAACAGCGATGCCCTTTTTACACGAAACAATATGATTAATTTTAAACGCAAACCTACAGAGCCCTATTGATTAATAAATGCTAATCAAGCAGCTTTTCTATATATTAACCAACCTTGTGTGTTGGTTTAGTGATCCTTTTAGACTGAAACGGACACCAGGAGCTAGGGTTCAGTTTATAGAAAGTCATTATCTTCTTATTTACCTTCCAATCAATGGCCAGGCATAAAATCAGCAATTACAAACCCTCAGCTATTGTCCTACAGATATATAAACTAGCAAGTTTAAAACAAGACTTAAGGCCCATTTACATGCAACGATTCATTCAAACTAACGAATTTGAGTGATAATCGTGAAAACTAATGTATACATTAAATGGAGGCTGTGACTGATGCCCGACAGTAGAAACAGTCACCCATAGGCTATTATGGCAACCAATAAATGTATGCAAATTGAAATGTGGCATCCCTCACCACTAGAGATGAGCGAGCGTACTCGTCCGAGCTTGATGCTCGTTCGAGTATTAGGGTGTTCGAGATGCTCGTTACTCGAGACGAGCACCAAGCGGTGCTCGACTCCATTACATTTCCTTCCCTGAGAAATTTGCGTGCTTTTCTGGCCAATAGAAATACAGGGAAGGCATTACAACTTCCTCCTGTGACATTCCAGCCCTATCCCACCCCCCTGCAGTGAGTGGCTGGGGAGATCAGATGACACCCGAGTATTTAAATCTGCCCCGCCCGCGGCTCGCCACAGATGCACGCTGAGAGAGATCAGGGAAAGTGCTGTCTTGCTATAGCTGCTATAGGGAGAGTGTTACCGTAGGTGTTATTTTAGTCTTCAAGAACCCCAACGGTCCTTCTTAGGGCCACATCTGACCGTGTGCAGTACTGTTGAGGCTGCTTTTAGCAGTGTTGCACAATTATTTTTTTTTTGTATATCGGTCGTGCAGACCATAGCGTCCTCAGTCTGCAGTCATTTTACTGAGTATAGGGGCAGTACTGGTGAGGCAGGGACAGTGGTATAGGGAAAGAGATATACTGGCTATATAGGCAGTGGGCTTTTTCAAAAAAATGGGAAAAAAAAAATCTTAGGGCTGCCTGTGACCGTGTTCAGTTTACTGCATGTCTGCTGGGGGTAGTAGTCGCTAATTAATACCCAGCTAAGCGTTACAGCAGGCTTGCGCATAATTGTTTCCTGGCTCTGCTGTGTCCGTTACATGATCGCCGTCATCCCGCCAGAGGGAAACAGTATACATATATACGCCGCATACAGTGTCGGTCTGGTTTTTCACCTCACCATTTTAAAAAATAGAAGCAAAATACTTAAGGTCTACCACTGGCCTTTGGCAACTTGACTGGTTCTGCGCTGTGAATTCCAGTAGCTCAGTCATACGCACCTAGGTCTCACTACAGGCTTGCGCATAATTGTTTCCTGGCTCTGCTGTGTCCGTTACATGATCGCCGTCATCCCGCCAGAGGAAAACAGTATACATATATACGCTGCATACGGTGTCTGTCTGGTTTTTCACCTCACCATCTTAAAAAATTGAAGCAAAATACTTAAGCCCTACCACTGGCCTTTGGCCACTTGACTGGTTCTGAGCTGTGAATTCCACTAGCTCAGTCATACGCACCTAGGTCTCACTACAGGCTTGCGCATAATTGTTTCCTGGCTCTGCTGTGTGCTCCGTAAGCGAAGTCAGCCTCCAACCACACGCCAATAAGCGGCACATTTAATTACAACATTCTGTTTCTGCTCTACTCGTAATACACCATGCTGAGGGGTAGGGGTAGGCCTAGAGGACATGGGGGGGGGGGGCGAGGATGCGGAGGCCCAAGTCAGGGTGTGGGCACAGGCCGAGCTCCTGGTCCAGGTGTATGGCAGCCGACTGCTGCGGGATTAGGAGAGAGGCAAGTTTCTGGGGTCCCCAGATTCATCTCACAATTAATGGGTCCACGCGGTAGACCTTTATTAGAAAATGAACAGTGTAAGCAGGTCCTGTCGTGGATGGCAGAAAGTGCATCCAGCAATCTATCGACCACCCAGTCTTCTACGCCATCCACAGCTGCAACTCTGAATCCTCTGGCTGCTGCTCCTCCTTCCTCCCAGCCTCCTCACTCCATGAATATGACACATTCTGAGGAGCAGGCAGACTCCCAGGAACTGTTCTCGGGCCCCTGCCCAGATTGGGCAGCAATGGTTCCTCTCCCACCGGAGGAGTTTGGCGTGACCGATGCCCAGCCTTTGGAAAGTTCCCGGGGTCCGGGGGATGAGGCTGGGGACTTCCGGAAACTGTTTCAAGAGCTTTCAGTGGGTGAGGAGGACGATGACGGTGAGACACAGTTGTCTATCAGTGAGGTAGTAGTAAGGGCAGTAAGTCCAAGGGAGGAGCGCACAGAGGATTCGGAGGAAGAGCAGCTGGACGATGAGTTGAGTGACCCCACCTGGTTTGCTAAGCCTACTGAGGACAGGTCTTCAGAGGGGGAGGCAAGTGCAGCAGCAGGGCAGGTTGGAAGAGGCAGTGCGGTGGCCAGGGGTAGAGGCAGGGCCAGACCGAATAATCCACCAACTGTTTCCCAAAGCACCCCCTCGCGCCATGCCACCCTGCAGAGGCCAAGGTGCTCAAAGGTGTGGCAGTTTTTCACTGAGAGTGCAGACGACCGACGAACTGTGCTGTGCAAGGTTTGTCGCGCCAAGATCAGCCGGGGAGCCACCACCACCAGCATGCGCAGGCATATGATGGCCAAGCACCCCACAAGGTGGGACGAAAGCCGTTCACCGCCTCCAGTTTGCACCACTGCCTCTCCCCCTGTGCCCCAACCTGCCACTGAGATCCAACCCCCCTCTCAGGACACAGGCACGACCGTCTCCCGGCCTGCACCCACACGCTCACCTCCGCTGTCCTCGGCCCCATCCAGCAATGTCTCTCAGCGCAGCGTCCAGCTGTCGCTAGCGCAACTGTTTGAGCGCAAGCGCAAGTACGCCGCCACACACACATACGCTCAAGCGTTAAACGTCCACATAGTCAAATTGATCAGCCTGGAGATGCTGCCGTATAGGCTTGTGGAAACGGAGGCTTTCAAAAACATGATGGCGGCGGTGGCCCTGCGCTACTCGGTTCCCAGTCGCCACTACTTTTCCCGATGTGCCGTCCCAGCCCTGCACGACCACATCTCCCGCAACATTGTACGCGCCCTCACCAACGCGGTTACTGCCAAGGTCCACTTAACAACGGACACGTAGACAAGCACAGGCGGGCAGGGCCACTATATCTCCCTGGCACATTGGGTGAATTTAGTGGAGGCTGGGACCGAGTCAGAGCCTGGGACCGCTCACGTCCTACCCACCCCCAGAATTGCGGGCCCCAGCTCGGTGGTGGTATCTGCGGCGGGGTATGCTTCCTCCACTAAACCACCCTCCTCCTCCTCCTACGCAACCTCTGTCTCGCAATCAAGATGTGTCAGCAGCAGCACGTCGCCAGCAGTCGGTGTCGCGCGGCGTGGCAGCACAGCGGTGGGCAAGCGTCAGCAGGCCGTGCTGAAACTACTCAGCTTAGGAGAGAAGAGGCACACGGCCCACGAACCGCTGCAGGGTCTGACAGAGCAGACCGACCGCTGGCTTTTGCCGCTGAGCCTCCAACCGGGCATGGTCGTGTGTGACAACGGCCGTAACCTGGTGGCGGCTCTGCAGCTCGGCAGCCTCACGCACGTGCCATGCCTGGCCCACGTCTTTAATTTGGTGGTTCAGCGGTTCCTGAAAAGCTACCCACGCTTGTCAGACCTGCTCGGAAAGGTGCACCGGGTCAGCGCACATTTCCACAAGTCCAACACGGACGCTGCCACCCCGCGGACCCTGCAACATCACTTTAAGCTGCCAGTGCACCGACTGCTGTGCGACGTGCCCACACGGTGGAACTCTACGCTCCACATGTTGGCCAGGCTCTATGAGCAGCGTAGAGCTATAGTGGAATACCAACTCCAACATGGGTGGCGTAGTGGGAGTCAGCCTCCTCATATCTTTACAGAAAAGAGGGCCTGGTTGGCAGCCATCTGCCAGGTCCTTGGAAACTTTGAGGAGTCTACCCAGATGGTGAGTGGCGATGCTGCAATCATTAGCGTCACCATTCCTCTGCTATGCCTCTTGAGAAGTTCTCTGCAAAGCATAAAGGCAGACGCTTTGCGCTCGGAAACGGAGGCGGGGGAAGACAGTATGTCGCTGGATAGTCAGAGCACCCTCATGTCTATATCTCAGCGCGTTTTGGAGGAGGAGGAGGAGGAGGAGGGGGAGGAACATGAGGAGGAGGGGGAAGAGACAGCCGGGCCCACTGCTGAGGGTACCCATGCTGCTTGCCTGTCATCCTTTCAGCGTGTATGGCTGGAGGAGGAGGAGGATCCTGAAAGTGATCTTCCTAGTGAGGACAGCCATGTGTTGCGTACAGGTACCCTGGCACACATGGCTGACTTCATGTTAGGATGCCTTTCTCATGACCCTCGCGTTACACGCATTCTGGCCACTACGGATTACTGGGTGTACACACTGCTCGACCCACGGTATAAGGAGAACCTTTCCACTCTCATACCCGAAGAGGAAAGGGGTTCGAGAGTGATGCTATACCACAGGACCCTGGTGGACAAACTGATGGTAAAATTCCCATCCGACAGCGCTAGTGGCAGAAGGCGCAGTTCCGAGGGCCAGGTAGCAGGGGAGGCGCGGAGATCAGGCAGCATGTACAGCGCAGCAGAGGAACACTCTCCAAGGCCTTTGCCAGCTTTATGGCTTCGCAGCAAGACTGTGTCACCGCTCCCCAGTCAAGGCTGAGTCGGCGGGAGCACTGTAAAAGGATGGTGAGGGAGTACGTAGCCGATCGCACGACCATCCTCCGTGACGCCTCTGCTCCCTACAACTACTGGGTGTCGAAGCTGGACACGTGGCCTGAACTCGCGCTGTATGCCTTGGAGGTGCTTGCTTGCCCTGCGGCTAGCATCTTGTCAGAGAGGGTGTTTAGTGCGGCTGGGGGAATCATCACGGATAAGCGTACCCGCCTGTCAACCGACAGTGCTGACAGGCTTACACTCATCAAGATGAACAAAGCCTGGATTTCCCCAGGCTTCTCTTCTCCACCAGCGGACAGCAGCGGTACCTAAACAATACGTAGGCAGCACCCGCGGATTGAAGCATCGTTCTCTATCACCATAAAAAACGGGGACCTTTTAGCTTCATCAATCAGTGTATTATATTCATCCTCCTCCTCCTCCTGAAACCTCACGTAATCACGCCGAATGGGCAATTTTTCTTAGGCCCACAAGGCTCAGTCATATTACTTTTGTAAACAATGTTTATACGTTTCAATTCTCATTAAAGCGTTGAAACTTGCACCTGAACCAATTTTTATTTTAACTGGGCTGCCTCCAGGCCTAGTTACAAATTAAGCCACAATAAGCTAAGCGATTAATGGGTTTCACCTGCCCTCTTGGTGGGGCATGGGCAATTTTTCTGAGGTACATTAGTACTGTTGGTACACCAATTTTTTGGGGCCCTCGCCTACAGTGTAATCCTAGTAATTTTATGGGCTTCGCCTGCACTCATGGTACAGCAAGGTGTGTGGGGTTGGCCTACACTTTTGCTACATAAATGTAACTGGGGCCTTGTCTATACTGCAACTACTGAAATGTGAAAGAGATCTCCCTAAACTGCTGCAACGGGAATGTTACTGTGGCCTGTCTTGACTACTACTACTACTGAAATGGAACTAATACTGTGCTCCCCCTATACTGCTGCTTCGGAATTGTTACTGGGGCCTGTCTGGACTGCTACTACTACTGAAATGGAACTAATACTGTGCTCCCCCTGTAATGCTGCTAGTGATATGTTACTGGGGCCTGTCCCTAATGCTACCGCTGAAATGTTACTAATTCTGGGCTCTGCCTATACCGCTGCTAATGCTATGTCACTGGGGTGTGGAAACGGAGGCTTCCCAATGACATGATGGCGGCGAGGCCATTTCCCACCGAAGGGGTTACTGTTAAGGTGCATATAACCACGGACATGTGGAGAGGACACGTAGTGCCTCAAAAACATCCCCCTCCTCCTCCAACAATGAAAACATTCTTGGCAAATACCTTTGCATTGGTCCGTCCAAGAATTTCACCTTTAACGACACAACAAGAGAGCCCCCCCACCATCCCCCCGCCACGGCCCACTTAATCCTGGCCACATTCCAAAAACCAACTAAATAAAACCGCGCTACTAGGTTTGCAGTCGCCACCACATTCCCACCAACGCGGTTACTGTTAAGGTACATATTACCAGTCTGACTGGGGCATGCACTGTGGGCTGAAGCCCACCTGTATTGTATCTGACGTTAGCTCTGCTGAGCAGGGCACTGCAATAGGATACATTTATGTACCGCCGGTGGGTTCCAGGGAGCCACCCATGCTTTGGGTCCACACGGACTTCACATTAGGGATTTGTACCTGCCTGTGTCTATGTATTAAAAATCCCGGTCAGACTGGGGCATGCAGTGTGGGCCGAAGCCCTCCTGCATTTAATCTGACGTTACTTCAGCTGTGCTGGGCAATGCAATGGGATTTATTTATGTAACGCTGGTGGCTTCCTGGGACCCACCCATGCTGTCGGTCCACACGGAGTTGTACCTGCCTGTGTCTACTTATAAAGAACCCCAGTCTGACTGGGGCATGCAGTGTGGGCCAAAGCCCAGCTATATTTAATCTGACATTAGCTCTACTATCCGGGGCACTGCATTGGGACAAACTACAGGATCAATACAGCGCTAATGAGACGTGCACAGCTACGCTAGCATTGGAGTCCGCTGTAGGCGCGCGATTGCTGAGGGTTTGTGCAGAGGCCTATGTCCTGGGTGCAGTGAAAGTCCGCTTCCAGCCTAGGATTGCTCAATCTGTGGGCTGAGGCCTATGCCGTGGGCGCGGTGCAAGTCTGCCATGTTTGGCCGCTCAGATCAATTTTTTGTTCATGTCTTGGGTTTCCTAGGACACACCTATGCTGTTGGTGCAAACTTAGTTCCCATTGCGGTTTTTGACCTGTCTGGCACAAAGGCACTGACTGACTTGGGTAGGGGGCAGAGCGCTGACGGCTTTCCCCTTGCAGTGTGGATTGAGCTATGCGACACCTTGACAGAATGAATACTGTGTGGCACATGGATTCCCCATTGCTATGCCCAAGTTTGCAGCTCCTGACAGAGGTGGCACAGGATTGGAGTTCTCATTGCTTCTGTACAGCATTGTGGGCTATCGCTCCGCCCTTTCTAAAGAGGGTCGCTGCCTGGTCCTGCCAACCTGCTGCAGTGTGTGCTTCCGGTTCCTCCTCATGGCAGACGCGCTTATAAATAGACATGAGGGTGGTGTGGCTGTGAGGCCAGCGTGTGGCATGAGGGCAGCTGAAGGCTGCGCAGGGACACTTTGGTGTGCGCGGTGGACACTGGGTCGTGTGGGGGGCGGGAGTTGGGCAGCATGTAACCCAGGAGAAGTGGCAGAAGAGTGTCATGCAGGCAGTGATTGTGCTTTGTTGGAGGTAGTGTGGTGCTTAGCTAAGGTATGCCTTGCTAATGAGGGTTTTTCAGAAGTAAAAATTGTTGGGAGGGGGGGGGGAGGCACTCTTGCCGCTATTGTGGCTTAATAGTGGGACCTGGGAACTTGAGATGCAGCCCAACATGTAGCCCCTCGCCTGCCCTATCCGTTTCTGTGTCGTTCCCATCACTTTCTTGAATTGCCCAGATTTTCACAAATGAAAACCTTAGCGAGCATCGGCGATATACAAAAATGCTCGAGACGCCCATTGACTTCAATGGGGTTCGTTACTCGAAACGAACCCTTGAGCATCGCGGGAAGTTCGACTCGAGTAACGAGCACCAGAGCATTTTGGTGCTCGCTCATCTCTAGTCACCATGTCAAAGGCTTAGTGACTAGCCAAATAGTAACATAGTGTGTTAGGCTAGAGGGAGGCTATGTCCAACTAGTTCGGCCTGTTTCCAACCCCCCTTGTTGATCCCGTGGAAGGCAAAAAAAAATAAAAAAATAATGAGGCAGAAGCCAATTAGCCCTTTTGGGGGAAAAAATTATTTTACGACTCCATAATGGCAGTCAGAATAATCCCTGGATCAACGTTTGAAGATTCCTACCTGACTCCAAGACCAGTGTCAACACCACCGCTGGTTATTTACTGTCTATATCCTGTACTATCGTAGCGCTCTAGAAAGGCATCTAGTCCCCTCTTAAACTCCTCTATCGATTTTGCAATCACCAGATCCTCAGGCAGAGAGTTCCAGTCTCACTGCTCTTCTGCGTTCCTCTGATGTAGGAAAATGTAAACTAAAGATACTGTGGCAGGTCATTAAGGCGCATGATAGGCCAGTAACTAAGGAGTTAACCCCACCACCACCCACGCACAATAAAATAAAACCCCACAATATAGCATATCTTAAGCCATATGTGTAAGCCGCATACGTTTTTTTTTTTTTTAAATCATCAGCAAATCATCTTCTAAAACAAGCGTTTCTTTATTAATCCATTCTTTGCTTGCAGCCCTGATGAGCAGTCAAAACGTCGCGGGCTCCAAGCAAAAAATGGATTAATGCTGCTTACACATATGGCTTAAGATTTGACGTTTTTGGATGCATTGTCCACATCCGGGTAAGCTTGCATCAATCACATGAGATTTTACTCCCACCTTTAATCAAGGACAATTTCTGTGTGCGGCGGCCATTTATTGGATTAATATACCCACAATATCCCATGTGATACGTTTAAGTTTTTTTGTATCTCTTTCTAGATTCTGGTAAAATTTCACACTCTTTATTATGTATAGTGGTCACATGGAGGCCAAAAGTATACTATAGACCCCTAATAGATTCCTATGAATAAGTTTAGTGTATAGGTCGGGAACTTTCTCAGTTTAATAGCAAATGGATGGCAAAAAGGAGATTCGGGCCCAACTTAAACATGTGAAAGAGTAGAAGCTCCTCTTAGGTGGCCTCTTTTGCTTTAAAAAAAATGCAACTGCAAAAAAATATGTTATATATTAAAGGGGTTGTCCCGCGAAAGAAAGTGGGGTTGTACACTTCTGTATGGCCATATTAATGCACTTTGTAATGTACATCGTGCATTAATTATGAGCCATACAGAAGTTATTCACTTACCTGTTCCGTTGCTAGCGTCCTCGTCTCCATGGTGCCGTCTAATTTCAGCGTCTAATCGCCCGATTAGACGCGCTTGCGCAGTCCGGTCTTCTCCCTGGTGAATGGGGCCGCTCGTGCCGGAGAGCTGGTCCTCGTAGCTCCGCCCCGT
Organism: Eleutherodactylus coqui; assembly: GCF_035609145.1. NCBI lineage: Eukaryota > Metazoa > Chordata > Amphibia > Anura > Eleutherodactylidae > Eleutherodactylus > Eleutherodactylus coqui. The sequence goes on from NC_089847.1 coordinate 69,621,038, forward strand.
CACGTGTGCCGATTCCAGCCAATCAGGAGGCTGGAATCGGCAATGGACCGCACAGCGCCCACGGTGCACCATGGGAGAAGACCCGCGGTGCATCGTGGGTGAAGATCCCGGCGGCCATCTTGCTAAGGTAAGGAAGAAGTCGCCGCAGCGCGGGGATTCGGGTAAGTACTAAACGTTCTTTTTTTTAACACATGCATTGGGTTTGTCTCGCGCCAAACGGGGGGCCTATTGAAAAAAAAACAACCCGTTTTGGCGCGGGACAACCCCTTTAATATGTAAATATTAAAAAAATTCATGAAAAAAACAAAACAAAAAACAAATATATTGTGGCAAGGTAGACCAAGGTGGATCCAGGAAACTCAAAGCACAATCGTTAACAATCCCTAAAGGAGGAAGAATGGGAAACATTTAAAGAGACTAGGATGGATGAACACAAAATATCAACTGATCTTCCCTGTGCTATTGGTAGAATAAAACATGCAGGCTATCTATAAGCAGAGAGATGGTGAAGGAACACTTATCTAACTTAAAAGAATTCAAGTCCCAAGGTCCAGATGAATTACATCCTAGGATACTAAAAGAAGCAGCAGAGGTAATTGCTGAACCATTCGCCATAATCTTTGAAAACTCCTGGAGAACAAGAGAAGACCCAGAGAATTGGAAAAGGACAAATGTTGTCCCCATCTTTAAAAAAGGGAAGAAGGTGGATCCAGGAAACTATAGGCCTGTGAGCCTGACTGAACAAATTATTAAACAGTATGTATGCAAGTACTTGAATGAAAATGGAGTAATTAACCAGAGCCAGCATGGGTTTGTTATAAACAAGTCATGCCAGACAAATACAATTTCCTTATGTAGGCCCATTTAGACATAATGATTCTCGCTCAAAGCCGTCTTTTGAGCGAGAATCATTGGGTCTAAATGCATGGACATTGTGCAGTTTTCGTGCACAATTCGTTCCTCGCTCAATTCTAGTTTTCTTGAATTGAGCGATGAACTCTTATCAGTGGCGCAGGCTGTTATCAGTCAGCAGTGCTGAAAAGATTCTTACAGCCCGTGTCCTGCTGTTAGTTCACAGCGGGACGCGTACTGTAATCGCAGAGAACAATACAGCTGTTTGCTTATGCATTAGTGCTCTGTTAGGTATTTCGGTTTCTCTGTACCATTTTTGGAGCAGATACATGGAATTTAAACGGAAATACGCGTTTCTGTTTTTTTTCCACTCAATTGATTTCAATGGGCTTCCAAAAAACAGGAGGCAAAACAGAAAGCTTTCAGCCCGCTTACGTTCGATTTCCATTTTTGATTTTATTCTTTAACTGAAGTAAAAAATGTAGTCTGGTTTGTTCAGTTTAAAAAAAACTGAGCCATAAACGAATAAAAGCAAACTTTCCATTTGCTTTCAGTTTTAAAAACCCCATTGAAATGAATGGCAGTAAAACAAAGGTGACCTAAAAAGTCAAGAGAGCAGGAGCTCAGGGTGCTGTTCACAGCTTCCATGAACAGCTCTTGAGGTGGTAACTTCCATCAGTCAGCTCTACAAGCACCACTTGATCTGTAAGGCAAACATTGCAGCAGCACCAAGTTCCCTTGCAGCACTTCCAAGAGCGGATTGTGAACGCGAACGCTTAGCTCTGTTATTGGCTGCAGCCCCATTGATGTCCCATAAACTAGGCGGGGCTGCAGCTGTAAACTGAGACCGAAGCGGGGGGGGGGGGGGCGGCTTAGGACTGTTGCAGCATACAGCGGGAGCATTTGTTATGTTACTCAGTGGAGAAGGGGTTGTACAGAGATAGTACAGCTTAGACAACCTCTTCAAAGTGGCCCTGGAAAAAGAAAAACCTAAAAGTGGCCCATGCTGTACAAATGTAGTAACATCAACTATGACAGCTAGCAAGCTACGTTAATTAAGTAGAAGTGCTATACTATTTGCATAGCACATTTTGAATGGCCAGGTGCGCAACACAAGTAGAGTAGCTACAGCACGCCGTTTCTATAGTGCACTAACGCTATTTGCAGCAGTGCTGCTAGAGCCACAGTTAGATTGGCAGAAGTTAGAGTAAGCACATCATTTTAAGAAAACAATGCCATATTTGCTATTTTCTATTATGCAAAAAAAAAAATCTATTTCTCGCCATAATTGTATTGGCCAAGAGAATAGAGTTAACATATAACTCAGAATCTGTCAAAGACTCCCCCCCCCCCCCCCATCCCAACCTTACGACTCTGGAGTATAAGAGCTCACTCACACTGGCGTATATATCCCTGAGTATGTTAAATTCCCATAGCTTATATTACGGTGTTTCCCTGAAAATAGGACAGTGTCTTATATTAATTTTAGTTCAAAAAGGTTTAACTTTTTTACATGTATAACTGCCTGGACACTATTTAAATTGACTTTTTAAATTAACTGTTAGCAGGGCTTAATTTTGGAGTAGGGCTTATATTTCAAGCATTCTCAAAAAGCCTGAAAAATCATTTTGCATCGTCAAAAATTCTGGAAAATCATGCTATGTCTTATTTTCAGGGTATGTCTTATTTTCAGGGAAACGGGGTAGTGCGTAAAACTCAAGATGTCCCAACATAGGACATGCTGCTATTTCCACATGCGTAATACGAGTATGAAGAAGAATGCAGGTATGAGTGGCCCAATAGAAATCTATGGCGCATGATACGCAGGCAGTAGAGATGAGCAAACGTACTCGGCCACGCCCCTTTTTCACTCGAGCACCGCGATTTTCGAGTACTTCTCTACTCGGGTGAAAAGATTCGGGGGGTGCCGTGGGTGAGCGGGGGGTTGCAGAGGGGAGTGGGGGGGGGGGGGGGGGAGTGTTAGAGAGAGAGAGCCCCCCCTCTGTTCCCCACTGCTAATCCCCGCTCCCCGGCGCCCCCGAATCTTTGCACCCGAGTAGCCAGGTACTCAAATAGCGATGCTCGATCGAGTAATTACTCGAAACGAGTACGTTCGCTCATCTCTAGCAGGCAGCATACGCTCGTGTGAGGGAGTCCTAAGACACAGGCACTTTACAGGGGGGGGGGGGGGGGGAATCTTGCTGAAAACTGGTACCATTTTAAATTACAACTCATCCTGCAAATAAAAGAAAAAAAAAACAAGCCCTCGGATGGCTAGGTATTTGAACAAATAAAATGGTTATCGTTGTTAAAAATCAGGCGAAGTAGGACTAAGAGGTTCAGGCCCATTTACTGCTTACACAGCCTGAAGTCAGAGACACATGATGGAGATATACAGTATATATCTCCATAGTGGCCCACCAACCCACCTATATACTAAATGAAGCTCAGTGTAGTACAAGATATAAGTCCTCGTTCATACGGGCGACAAAGTCACGAGATTTTCTCGCGATGTGACAATACAAGTCACATGTATGTGAAGCCCATGCTTTCCTTTGGGTTCCTTCACATTTGCAATGTTTTGTAGCAGGCTACATTGAGAGTCAAAAACCTTGTGGGCTTCGCGATTTGCCCGTGACCTGCGAGGTTTTGTAGCCAATGTTTCCCTATGGAGCGTTCCTCTCTGTTGCATCGTATCACATAAAAACGTGGTTTTCATGTGATGTGGTGCAACTTTAACAGTAGGAAATCATACTATCAAAGCCCTAAACTAAGCCCTATCTGCAGAAAAAAATAAAGAAAATACATCACCTAGTAAGAGCTGTCCACTCTGGCGTGTCTTCTTCCCGATCCCTGGCAGTTGTCTTCAGCATCTCTTCTGGCCAGGGATTAGAAAATCCCTGTCTCCAGGTTGCGCTGCCTTTGATTGTCTGAGTGCTGTGATGTTCAGCCAATCAAAGCCAGCGCTCGATGAATCAATCACCGGGGACAAGATGCATCTGAGCCGGACAGCGCTTCTAGGTGTTGTATTCTTTCTTTTTTTTTTTTTCTGCAGCTAAGGCGTATTTTCAGGGTATGACTTATATTTCAAGCCTCCCCCCCCCCGAAAATCCTTGCAAGTGGAGCTACAAGGTTGCGCGACTTTGCAGCATCACAAAATCCGGTATCGTTGCCATTTTCTCGCGTCCATATCATGCTGCCCGCGTTAAGGAAGCCTTATATAAATATTTCAATGTGAATATTTAGCGCTCCACTCTGCAGGTTAGTTGTGATAGGGGCTAAAGGGTTAATATATGTTGCTTAGCAATCCATTTGAAAAAAATAAGGATGAATATTTTATGTGTAAAAGGACTGATGACTGTTTTGAGGAACAAGCCTGTGGTTTCCTGTCTTGAGCTCTACGCCTGACCTGAGTGGAATCAGGAAGGTCACCAGAGCAGATGTCCCTTAGTTTAGCAAGAAATGGCTTAACCACAGAGAGTCATCAGCAGTTTCTAAAAAGAATGTGCTTGTCTAAGTCAAGTCATATGTGAAGTAAATAAAGTTGAACAGCAGCACTCACCACTACCAGTTCGGGGGGGAAAAAAAATCCTAAGCTGTATCCTTCAGCCTTGTCTGCACGCCCAGACCGGGAACGAGTCCAAATTCCCAAAGATATGCATATAGTAAGAAAGACGTCAGGCAGCAGGTTTGGTGCGATTGTATTTTATGCATTCATGAGAATACACAGATAATAATGCCTCCTCAACACACAAGATGGCGACGTTTCGACTCTAAAGAATGAGTCTTTGTCAAGCTAGTTACACATTAACACAACCTATGCACTTTATCTTTTTAATGATTATTATGTGATTGGTGAAGGGGCGTATAAGAGCATAGGTTGTGTTAATGTGTAACTAGCTTGACAAAGACTCATTCTTTAGAGTCGAAACGTCGCCATCTTGTGTGTTGAGGAGGCATTATTATCTGTGTATTCTCATGAATGCATAAAATACAATCGCACCAAACCTGCTGCCTGACGTCTTTCTTACTATAAGTCATATGTGAAATCATAAGTTTTTGTCATATGTGGAGTCACAAGTTTTTCCCTGTTTAACCACAAGTCGTATCCTGCGAGAGCGACCGTCTATAAAAACCAAGGCATACAGAAAATAAACAGAGAGTTCATTGCTTTAACCATATACTGTGTGTATAGGTCTATGCATTGCCTCTCAGGAGCGCTCCTACCTAGGTCAATTTGGAAACGGACAACATCACTGACCAGTCTGTTTGAGCAGACTAACCCCCGACAGTTCCATCATTTCAAGCATCAGAAACGAAGGTCCTTTGGTGCACTGGCCAGCCGTGAGTCACTTGGCAAATAGCAAAACAAGGAGGAACAATATAGCATTTTGGAGTACCAGATGCTAATTTTGATCCACTGCAAACTTTATTAGATCTGAAAAGGTTTCTATATACATTAACCCTGAAGAGACATTTTTAAAATGATCAACAGCAAGATGATACTACTTTAGAACAAAAATTTGATATCTGTAATGAGTTTACGAATTTAAATTTTTCTGAGCAAATGGCATATCATACCCGATAGGAATTATATCATGAAAGAAAGATTGATCAGAGTGAGCTTACACATTTACGGTTTCAAATTACTAATTCCACTTTTTATCCCATTAGTTCTAAGATACAGGTATTGGAGGACTTCCAATATGTCATTGCGCGTAAATTAACCTCTTAAGAATGCAACCCCTTTCCCCTGCCACCATCTTCTGACAGCCATAACTTTTTTATTTTTCCGTCGATATATAGTTGTGCGAGGGCTCGTGTTTTGCGGGACGTCCTGTAGTTTCTATTGGTACCATTTTGGAGTACATACAACTTTTATCGCTTTTTATTAAATTTTTTCTTTGAGGAGGGGGTGTCATAGCATTACATCATACCACGTTGTGACAGGCAATCTATCAAGCCACACCACAGGCATGGCTTGATAGGCACTCTGCAATGGTAATCCTTTCAGAAGGCCCCCGGCTGCCATGCCAACCCGCGATCTTATCACGGGAGGCCGTACAGGACCCCCGAACATCAGTCTGGGCATTTAAATGTTGCTGTCAGAATTGACTGCGGCATTTAAAGGGTTAGCAGCGCCGATAAGTGGCTTGGCTTATCGGAGCTGCTGAGAGTGGGTGTCGGCTGTAAGAAATAATAAACTTTTAATAATAAACTTTATTTGTATAGCGCCAACATATTCCGCTGCGCTTACATAGATAGGGGATACAGAAAGACAAAAGTACAAACATTACAGAACTACGGTTACAAAGTAATCAGTTGATGGAAACAATAGGGGTGCGGGTACTGCTCCAACGAGCTTACATACTACAAGTAATGGGGTGATACAGAAGGTAAAGGGGCAGGAGATGTGCACTGTATGGCGAGGTGGAGAGTGAGGGGTGATATACACATAGACAATGGTCAGACATTTAGCCGTATGACGGCAGAAACAGTATGACTGCAGGCGCGGTTTATGATGGCTAGCAGGGATTGCAGTCAGTAGGTCAGGGAGCATGTTATCAGGCGGAGTACAGAGGGGTTTGTTTAGGGAATTCGGTATGCCTCCCTGAAGAGGTGTGTTTTTAGAGCACGCCTGAAGTTCTGCGAGTCCTGGATTGCTCGGGTAGCCTTTGGTAGTGCGTTCCAGAGGACCGGTGCTGCTCTGGAGAAGTCTTGGAGGCGGGAATGAGAAGTTCGAATTAAAGGGGCGCTCAATCTGGTTTCGTTAGCAGAGCGGAGAGCCCGGGCTGGTTGATGGATTGAGATGAGGGAGGCGATATAGGGGGGGCGCTGCACTGTGGAGGGCTTTGTGGATGAAGGTGGCGAGTTTAAATTGAATTCTGTATTTAACGGGCAGCCAGTGCAATGACCGGCACAGGGCAGAGGCGTCAGAGTAGCAGCTGGACAGGAAGATGAGCCTGGCTGCCGCATTCAGGATGGATTGGAGAGGGTAGAGTCTGGTGCAGGGGAGGCCGATCAGCAACGAGTTGCAATAATCGAGCCGGGAGTGGATGAGGGCAACAGTAAGCGTTTTTTGCGTGTCCACAGTGAGAAAAGAGCGGATTCTTGCGATGTTCTTGAGGTGCAGCTGACATGTTCGGGCCAGAGGTTGGATGTAGGGGGTAAAAGAGAGATCAGAATCAAATATGACTCCAAGGCAGCGGGCATGTTGTCTAGGAGTTATGGTGGCGCCACACACTGAGATGGAGATGTCAGGAGGAGGTCGGTTAGTGGAGGGTGGAAATACCAGCAGGTCAGTTTTAGAGAGGTTTAGTTTTAGGTAGAGAGAGGACAAGGTGTTAGAGACAGCGGACAGACAGTTAGTGATGTTTTGGAGTAAAGGTGCAGAGATGTCACGGGAAGAAGTGTATAGCTGGGTGTCATCAGCATACAGGTGGTATTGGAGGCCAAATCTCCTGATGGTTTGTCCAATAGGGGCTGTGTAGATAGAGAAAAGAAGGGGGCCGAGGACAGAGCCCTGGGGGACCCCAACAGCAAGGGGAAGAGGAGGGGAGGTAGAGCCAGCAAAGGAGACACTGAAAGAGCGGTCAGATAGGTAGGAAGAGAACCAGGAGAGGGCAGTGTCCTTTAGGCCAATGGAGCGTAGCATACTGAGGAGGAGTTTGTGGTCAACAGTGTCAAATGCTGCGGAGAGGTCAAGGAGGATCAGTAGGGAGTAATCGCCCCTCGATTTGGCTGTCAGTAGGTCATTGGATACCCTTGTAAGGGCAGTTTCTGTCGAGTGTTGAGGTCGAAAGCCAGACTGTAGGGGGTCTAGGAGAGAGTGCTCTGATAGGTAGCTTACAAGGCGGGAGTAAACCAGCCGTTCTAGTAGTTTGGAGATGAAGGGGAGGTTTGAGATGGGTCGGTAGTTGGCAGCATCAGTCGCGTCCAGAGTCGGCTTCTTAAGCAGTGGGGATATGATGGCGTGTTTGAAAGAAGAGGGAAAGATGCCAGAGGTCAGAGAGAGGTTGAATATAGTGGTGAGATGGGAGATGACCACTGGGGAGAAGGAACAGAGGAGGTGTGAGGGGAGGGGGTCGCTAGCGCAGGTGGTGGGGCGAGCAGAGAAGAGCAATTCGGAGACTTCTTCCTCTGTCGCTGGTCTGAGTACAGACAGTGAGCAGGAGCTAGATGCAGTGCTGACAAGACTAGGGTCAGGGCTAGTCTGGGGTTGGGAAGTTATTTCCTGACGGATGTCATCAATTTTCTTTGTGAAGTAAGCAGCCAGCTCTTCGGCACTGAGATCCGTCACCGGGGGCTGTGGTTTAGGGCTGAGAAGGGAGTGAAAAGTATCAAAGAGCCGTTTAGGGTTGTGGGATAGTGAGGAGACTAGAGAGGTGAAATAGACTTGTTTGGCATGGTGGAGGGCAAGGTTGTAGGTTGTGAGCATGAATTTGTAGTGGAGGAAGTCTGCGGACATTTGCGATTTCCTACACAGCCGTTCAGCACTTCTAGAGCACCGCCGGATGAAGCGCGTTTAAGGCGTGAGCCAGGGTTGCCGTGGTCTACATCGGATGGCTCGGGTCCTGGGGGGCGCCGCTTCATCCAGGGCATGTTTGAGAGCGGTGTTGTAGTGAGCGGCAGCCAGGTTGGGGCAGGTGAGGAGAGAGATGGGGGACAGAGAGGACTGTAGGGATTCAGCAAAGTTCTGGGTGTGAATGGCCTTAAGGTTCCTGTAGGTACTGTAGGTAGGTGGGTCTGGAGAGATGTTAGGGAGCGTGACAGAGAAAGAGGAGGTTATGATCTGAGAGCGGGAGAGGGCAGTTAGTGAAGTTGGCAGCAGAGCAGAGCCAGAGGAAGACCAGATCCAGAGTATTGCCATCCCTGTGAGTGGGAGAGGCTGTGAGTTGAGAGAGACCAAGGGAGGAGGTGAGTGAAAGAAGCTGAGAGGCAGATGGGGAGTTGGGGTCATTAGCGGGGATGTTAAAATCACCTAAGATGAGGGTTGGAATTTCACAGGATAGGAAGTGGGGGAGCCAGGCAGCAAAGTGGTCCAAAAACAGGCGAGCAGCACCTGGGGGGCGATAGATAACTGCTACTCGCATGGACAGCGGGCGGAAAAGCCGTAGCATATGTACTTCAAATGATGGAAAAGTGAGTGAGGGTACAGGGGGGGATGACCTGGTAGGTGCATTTCGGGGAGAGAAGAGCACCTACTCCTCCGCCACGCCTGTCATCTGGTCTCGGGGTATGGGAGAACTGCAGGCCATTATAGGACAGTGCAGCAGGGGAGGCCGTGTCAGACGGCTGTATCCACATTTCTGTGAGAGCTAGCAGATTTAAAGATTTAGCAGTAAAAAAGTCGTGGATAGTGGGGAGTTTATTACATGCTGACTGGCAGTTCCAGAGCGCACATTTAAAGGAGTCAGGGGAGGGTATGCATGGGCTAGCAGTTGGGCTTGGGGATTTTATTAGTGAGCCCGGTAGGGGGTAGTAGCTAGGAGCAGGGGAGGGTGGGCCAGGATTGGGAGAGATATCCCCAGCAGCTAGTAACAGCAGAATAGTTAGGGTTAGCAGATGATTAGGAAACAGCTGGCACCTGCATTGTATGACGCAGGATTGACCTGCGATCCCCCACCATACATACGCCGAACACACAGGACGTAACTGTACGTCCTGTGCTGTTAAGGGATTAAAGGAGTTATGCAATTTTACACAAAGTAGTGATTCCAAAAATGAAGCTAATTTGTCCAAAAGCATTCTTAAGAATTAGATACTTTTTTTTTGCTAGTGTAATTAAAAAGAAAATCTGATAAAAGGTGGAATGTTAATTGGCTTGTAACCTTTTCCATGGCGTATTGGATAACATCAACACCTAAAGCAAGTTACAGCTGTGATCCCACAAGAGAAATTATTGTTGGAATGCTCGGGTATGGGCGAGTTACCTGAAAAGGAGGCAGATTATTTGTTTCCAGATCATCTGGTAATGTCCATATTTTGTGGATGACCTAAAATTAAAAATTGTGTTTTTTGCCTCCCAGCAGGCACTGCTTCTCTAAAGAAGTAAGCATTGCAACCATAGGAACCACATATACCTGGATAAGGAAAGGATGTAATTAAGCAGTTTCAAAATTTTATATGGAAAGATGAATATATTTGGTTAGCATGTGATGTAGCGGGTTTATATTTCTGCATTCTCACCATCTGGCTGTGACTACGATTTCTTCTAATCTTTTTAAATATACTACATATGATGAAAGGTTGCAGGAATTTATCGTTAGAAGTATAGAATACTTGTAAAATATAACTTTTGCATTTAATGGAACTTATTATTTGCCCTGTGGGTCTGGGTTCTCAGCAGCATTGGCAAACCTAATGATGGTGGGGTGGGAAAAGCTATTTAGCTACACTTCTAGAGATCTTTTTGTAATTGGTGGTGTGGTATGGGCGCTACATTAATGATTATCATTCCTATTAAATTGAGGTACCGCCTTTTTATAATCATGATCAACCATAGGGTGACTACCCACTAGCGCTTGCAAATTTGCGACGTTTTTTTTCCAGATGTCTATGGGACTTTCTAATGTTAAAGGCATCGCGGCAAAATTGCAATTTACCGCAAAATCGGGATTTTGCGCGATGCGAATTTAACATTAACAAGTCCCATAGACCCCTGGAGAAAAAAAAACACAGTGAATTTCGCAGTGAAGAACTGTAGTGGGTAGTCACCCTTAGGGTGGATTCAGACGACCGTATATCGGCTCAGTTTTCACGCCGAGCCGATATACGGTGTCCTCATCTGCAGGTGGGGGGGGGGGGGGTGGAAGAGCCAGGAGCAGGAACTGAGCTCCCGCCCCCTCTCTGCCTCCTCTCCGCCCCTCTGCACTATTTGCAATGAAAGGAGGCGGGGCGGGGCTAAGTTCTGAGAATTAGTCCCGCCTCTCCTCATTGCAAATAGTGTAGAAGGGCGGAGAGGAGGCAGAGAGGGGGCGGGAGCTCAGGGCACTGCTCCCGGCACTTCCAGCCTCTCCCCCTGCAGAGAGAGACGACGTATATCGGCTGGGCGTGAAAACCCAGCCGATATACGTTCGTCTGAATCCAGCCTTAAAGGAAATGTCCAGAAAAGGCATTAACAGTTGTTTCCAATCGAATATACATGTCAAATTATCACAAATCATTTAGATAAAATCGGACAGAAAAATCATCCATGTGCAATGCATATACCCCTATAGTAAATCTTATCCCAGAAACCTGTACAACAATCTGCTCAGCTCTACCACTGTACAACATGCTACCTGCAGTTCAGACACATGCTCAGTGTGGCCCGTTACCTTTAGGCCAGTGACAGATCAGTGTATTCTGGCTGCATTTATGTTCTGACCTGACTACTGGTATCCTAAACTCCCAGTATCATAGTCCCATGATGAGTAGCCACGAGCACCACACTGAGTATTACTAGGCTTGGAGTTCAGGTCAGGACACCCATGGCCAGAATATGCTCATCTGTCACTGGCCTAAGGTCATGTTCACATATTGCAGAGAAAATGTATACCAAAGCCTACACACAGATTTAAGCGCAAGTTTCAATGCCGAATTGCACTTAATTAATTCTGAGGTAAAAATCCAATTCAAGGCCAATGGGACACTTAGGAGTTGAGGCCACATGGGATCAGGGTGTTTAACGGTTAATATGGTTGGTTTTCACTCTATTAAGAGGGTGCTTGTGTAATGTACCCATACTGAGAGGTCAATTCAGGGTCAACTGAGGAATCCTTGAGCACTTTCCAGAACATCTGCCTGGAGAATCAGGCACACAGCGCTGTCCAGCGGCTGGAGGGCAGATCTGGAGCCCAGAACAACCAGATGTTGATTGCAGACCGACATCCCACCGCCCTCCCTCTTAGTATTGGTTTAAGCTGGTTGTCGCTCACTTCACACAGGTGGTCATTGTTTCAATAGTTTAATTCCATTTTTGACTTGAGTCTGTATGACAGTCTCTGGACAGGTTTTCTATGTTATTAATTTACTTATATTTTTTTAATACAGTTGGGTAACCCATTGAATACCGCTGCTTTTTATAATCCAAATTGTGTGTTTTGTGTGTCTATGAGGGCTTATTCAGACAACCGTATATCGGCCACATATTCACGCCGGCCGATATACGGCGTCTCTCTCTGCAGGGGGAGGAGGCTGGAAGAGCTGGGAGCAGTGCTTTGAGCTCCCGCCCCCTCTCTGCCTCCACCCCCTCTGCACTATTTGCAACGAGGGGAGGCGGGGCTAAGTTCCGAGAATTAGCTCTGCCCCCGTTCCTGTCTCCCTTCATTGCAAATAGTGCAGAGGGGCGGAGAGGAGGCAGAGCACTGCTCCCGACTCTTCCAGCCTCCTCCCCCTGCAGAGAGATGCCGTATATTGGCCAGTGTGAATACGCGGCCGATATACAGTCGTCTGAATAAGCCCTTAAGATGCATTTAGACTGAAAGATGATCGTAAAATCGCTCAAAAGGCAGTTTGAGTGACAGTTTTGAGCGATCTTTGCATAACTCTTAAGTAGCTAATTATCTACCTAAAGAGTTAAATGCAGAGCAGGACACAGTTGATTGCGAGAACAAAGCAGCTGTTTGCATATACAAAACAGCTGCTTTGTTCTCGCTGCGGTGTCCTGCTGAGCTGACAGCTCCTTTGTTCTCAGAGCTTCTAGCTGGTATTCCACTGGGAAGTCCCAGCGAGGTACCAGCTGAAAGAATGCTATAAGTGCTGTCCACTGAAAAAAAGAAAAAAAAAGCGCTGATAAGGCTCATCGCTAATTTCTAGCTTGCTAGAAATAAACAATGAAAGAAAAGTGCAGGAACAGCATTTAAACACAATGATTATCGCTCAAAAGACAACTTTTGAGCGAATTTTGAGCGATAATCGTTGTGATTAAAATGAGCCTTTACTTATTGACGTGTTATGACGCATAAGATCCCATGCGCAATTTCAGTGTAAGATCCACAGCTGAATTTCTGCTGTGTATGAACTTACCCTTAATGTAACTTTTACACTGGGCTTAATCAGGTACTACCGTTACGTGCCCATGGTTGTTCTTACTACCTCCCCGCACTGCTGACGCCACTGAGCCCCTTCCTTTCCTGTTCACATCACACAGAAGCGCTGCACAGCAGGTAAGCAATTTGGAGGTTTGAGTCTTGAGTCTCAGTTAATTTGTGGAGGATTATGCCAGAGTTTGATATCTGACTCAGTGAGGTGGGTGGGCCTGGGATCTGATTTAACTGGAGGTCAAAGTCTATGGTCACAATCTGTGGGTAGATTTGCCAGTCTGAATTAGGGCTCATTCACATGACCATGATTTCGTCATGTATTATGGCACGATGCACGTCCTCGTGACAAGCGGTGAAGAGAGTCAATGAAAGACTTTCATTGATCCATTCACATTAGAGTGTAAACACTGAGTGTAAATGCACACGAAGAATAGATTGCAGCATGCTCTTTTTTTTTTCTGTGTACCACACAGCATGAGCCCTATATATCTGCATAGGCAGTGTATGTACCGCTGTCCATACACAATACAGAAGGTCCCCTCCTTACGAACAAGTTCTGTTCCAGGAGCCTGTTCGCAAGTGCATATTGTTCATATGTGGAACAAATGCTTGTATGGAGGGGGATCGCGGGCGGATCCCACTCCATACAACGTCGGCGCACGCTGATTCTTACAACAGACATCCATCCGCACCCGGCCGCAGCAGTTCCAACAAGCCACGACGCTAGTCAGAACTGTTAGCGCTTCCAATGTCACTGTCAGAATTGACGGCGGCACTTAAAGCCATACCGGTTCCGACAAGCGGCGTGGCTTGTCAGAACTGCTGCGGCCGGGTGTTGGCTGCAAGAATCAGCTTGCACCCAATGTTCGGGGGTCCCGTACAGCTTGCAGCGATAAGATCACGGGACACCATGCGGTTGCCACGACATCCGGGGGCCTTCTGAAAGGCCCCAGGGCTGTCTATGCCCAGTGTCTGTCAAGCTATGCCTGTCCGGTCACTGCACAGTATGATGTAATGCCATAGCATTACATCATACTGCAGCGGACAGGTTGTTCGCATCAGTCACACTGCGCAGATCCGTGAGAATGTCATACGTGGGCATGTGCAGTACACTCGCTGCCATACACAGTCTCAGTTTACAAACACCAGTGAAACGCTGCAGTGAAGCCTGCAATTTTTTACAGATAAAGTCGTGTGAATAAGCCCTTAAAGGGGTTCTGACATGAATAATGTTTTTATGCTTTACCAGCCATTGTTCCCTGGTCTGCCTAATGGACACAGGGAACCCACGATTTAATGGCTGCTAAAACATAAAAACATAATACTTACCTTGTCTTCTGTTGTTGTTGACATAGGGGTGGGGGGGGGGGTCATCTCCCAGCAGGCGCTGCTCTTCCTCTTCTTCCTCCACGAGCCGCGCCGCTCCGGGATCGCGCGCATGCGCAGTGGAGAGGTGCCCTCTGACAGGGGTCAGGACGGGCCGCGTCTCCACTGCGCACGCGCAGAATCTCGGAGTTCAGCCAGGACGGACGGGCCGCCCACAAGCACTGCTTGTGACGTGCTTGCTGTGGGCGGCCCGTCCGTTCAACTCGGAAGTGGCTGACGGACGGAGCAGAGCCGGAAGCGGTCATTTTGACCGCTCCTGCTCTGCTTCTACAAGCCACAGAAAAAGACGCCGGCTGGAGGGGACATGCCCTTTCGATCGGTCCTGGCCAGGCAAGGTGAGGTGAGTACAATTTTTTTTTTTCATGTCAGAACCCCTTTAATTTGAGGGGTCTGATTAATCTGAGAGTCTGCAATAATTTGGGGAGGTCCTGAGGAGAGCTCTGACTGGAGTGCATGATGCTTTCCTATAGAATGAGGAAGCCCCCATTCATGAAATGTATAAACTGGAACCCCCCAATCTGTGAGGGCCCATTCACACTGGTACATTTTCTGCCTGTATCTTTTATTGACTGAATACAGACTCGTTGAATTAAATTCATACATGCATTTTATGGATGGGTTCATACGGGGCGGAATTGCCACAGAATTTCCATGTGGACTTTCCGCACAGAGATTTTGTTGGCAATCTTAAATCCAAGCCTAAGCAGCAAAGTGGGCGAGATTTGCAAAAATCTCGTACACGCTATGGACAGTCAATTGCAGCCAAAGCCACGATGAAACTGATTATAGCCGCGGCATGTCAATTTTAGCACCGTTTCCGCTGCAGGCTCTCTCCTCTCTATGGGGATAGATGGTCGCAGCGGAACACAGGCAGCGAAGCCACTTAAAAAACCCATGCCAGACAACGCAGGTTTTGAAGCTGCCTTTCTGCCGCGGAAATCTCACTGAATTTTCGTGCGGTCCCACTGCGGTCATTCCGCAAGGTTTCCATGGGATTTACAGCCTGTGTGACCGCAGCCTAATAGTGCAAAACAAAATAGGAATTGCAGCATGTCCCGCTTTTGTCCATATCATGTACATAAAAAAAAAAAAAAACGCCCATGAAAGTGTACATGTAAAAAGAATGCAGTGACGCTAGCGATATCGGGCCCATGTGAAAGCCCTGTGGATGCGAGGCGTTTTTATGTGAAAACATCACTCATGTGCATGAATGGGGTTCATATTTGATCGCCTCGCAACTCACAAATCTCACACGATTTTATCGCCCGTGTGAAACCGGCCTGAATGTAGATGTTACATGCATATTCACTGGGGTTTTTTGTCTTTCCTTATAATGAAAAAAGTTTGGTACTGTGTAAAGCCCCATTTAGATAAGACGAATGTCCGGCAAACGCCCCTCTCCATTGACTTTACATAGCGGCCGTTCAATACTGAACGATCGCTATTTACACTGAACGAGGAGCGATCAGCTCATCGTCCATCATTTATGCTGAATGGACAATTAGCTGATCGCTCCTCATTCAGTGTAAAGAGAAGCCGTTCAGTATTATATAAAGTCAATGGAGAGGGATGGGGGAGTGTGAAGAGAGAAATCTCCTGCAGCTGCCCCGACCCCCTGCTGGCCGCTCTGTGAGAGCCAGCTATACTTGCTCCCGTGTGACAGCAGGGGAGCGAGGACACACAGGGACGAGTGTCAGGCATCGTTTGCCCAACATTCGTCCCGTCTAAATGGACCCTTAGCCAGTCGAGCAAAAATGATTGTTCCCAGCAAGAGAAACCAAGTAATCTTGTAAATATGATACCTTTTAATGGTTAACAAAAATACATGATGTTATAGTGAGCTTTTGGACTTACTCCGAGTTATGCTTTGATGAAGGACTCGGAGTAAGCTGTAAGCTTGCTGTAACATCATGTATTTTTGTTAGCCATTAAAAGGTATCATATCTACAAGACTACTTGGTTTCTCTTGCTGGGAACAATCACATTTTGTGTTTCTTCGTTACGCATGTTGCTTGAAGATGATAGAAAAAGAGTGACAATAATTGGGCCTCTCTGTGTTTTTTTCTGTGTGCATGCAGAAATAGTGAATACAAATGCAACACAGATGTAAAAACGCACCCCTCCACCCACCAATAAAAACATATATACGGGACGAAAACTGCCTGCGCCTGTGTGAATCAGGCCATAAGCGGGTTGTGGGCATTCATGACATTTTAAGGTCTAATTCACAAAGGCCATATTCCCGAGCAAGTTCCCTCCAACTGTGATATGGAAGGAACACGTAACGGGGGCGATAAAAAAAAAAAAAAACATCCCTCTGCAAGGTTTCTGCACACAGCGATTTTTCACTTGGCCCAATGGTCAGCATAGGAAAAAAAATAAAATGTCTGCACGTCCTATGCTTGACTCATGTAATGAGCGTGCTGCACCAGAATCTTGCTCACAACTCGCTCTGCAGGTACAACCTGAAGGAATTCACCCAAGCTCGGAAAATCTGAGAAATTAGTTTTACCTTGGAAAGTGCCAAATATTTGTAACTTCACATGAACTACAACTATGGCGCCCAGAGGCCACGCTGGAGGGCCAGTGGTTTTCCTTCACACCCAGGTCCAGAACGCAAAAGACCATAGAAACTTTCTTCACCGTCATCCATACACCCTGCTGCGCTGGCGTTACGATCTCAGCACCAAGTAGCAACAAAACTTTGATTTCCTTTTGTTACTTTGGAACAAAGTCACTTTGGCCACTAGCCATCGTAACACTGGCCAATTATACTGGTAAATACATTACTGTGCCCACTACTTCTCCAGTTGTGGATCATCATGGTCAGGATCCCCCAAAACTGGAGCAGCAGCTCTGTGTATGGGTCACCTTACTATAGCACTACTAACAGCACAACAGCAGGGGAACTGCAACTTGCATCTATCAGCAGGGGGCGCTGTTCCGGAAGCCCCGTCACTGCATATACGTAGCGTCCTCTCACCTTGGAGCTGTTTGAACCTTCCCTCCAGCACATTTGCGTACTGCACAGAGTTGACGAAGGCTGCGGGGGAGAGAAGCGGAGAGGGGGGCCGGGGCACCTCCATGTATCCGGACTCCAGCTGGTACATTGTCCCTGGTTGGCACTGCACAGAACTTTCCAGCAAGTCACAGGAGAGCAGCCTCCATGGGGAGAGGCGGGAAGCGCGGGGTCCTCAGGTGTGCATCCACCAACAGAAGAGTCCTGTCGCGATATAATCCAGGTAGAACTGCAGACAAGTTCCGGGACTACTGCGGCTCTCTGGCTGCACCTTCCCAGCGCGGAAGCCTAAAAAGCTCAGATTTCAGAAATTCCTGAGATTCCAGCCTCCCGGGGAGACGGACCTCCACGCTGCAGCTCCCCCTGTACCTTGCTCTTACCAGCAGTCTCGGGCAGGTTAGAGTGAGGCTGCTGCCGGGGTGGAGAGCGGCTACAAGGGGCAGGTTGGGTGGAACCACTTGGAAAGGTGTGACGGGGGAGGGGACGAGGTGGAACAGTCCCCATAGTGCGCCCGGAAAAGAGAGCACTGCCGTGTAGTAGGGCAGTACTGACTGGTCACAGGCAAAGCACCACCTGGCAGATCTGGGAGGGGGTGCTATGGGCACACAATTATCATACTTGTGCCATGTTCACAGAAACTTAAATGAAATTGGCATAATGCTTCATGCCGAGCACGGCCCTGTGTGTAGAACTCTGGCCGCTTTCACATCTCTGGCGGGAAGGGGGGTCCGTTTTCCTGCTCCGTTATGAGAACAGGAAAGGGCCGTCTTCTGACGGAACCGAACTGCACCGAATGGGCCTCGCTCACTATAATGGGGAGCGTTTGGTTTCTGCTCAGCTGCCCAACTTTTACTGCATGCAGGACTATTTCTTCCAGTATCTTGTGCCGTATCGGCGACGGAACCTCCAGCGCAGAAGTGATCCCGGTCTATACGCCTTTTCAGGAGGCTAGTGTTTATCGCTGACTTCTGACCGCCACAGGTGTATTATGCGTCAGGGGGAGCACCTGCTGGCACGCAGTTCACGTTTCCAGAGAAGGTGGGGCCCATTTGTCAAGACGAAAGGTCCCTTTACATGTGACGATTATCACCAGAATGATAGCTAAAAACAGCGAAGCAGCAGCCGGATGTACATGGGATGACTGCCGCCCTAATTCGCTGTTACCAACTATTAATCAAGTGATAATCGCCCCATGTAAAGGTACTGTAAGGCTCTAGTTACACAGGCGAGGGTGATGTAGGTAACAGAGAATCCTATTCTTTACCTGTGATTTTTACATATGACTGTCAAGCGTGTGCAGTGCTTTTTGCACAAAAAACGTTCAATATGCATCAGATTTACTTGCGGTTTTCAAACAAGAAAAAAAAATCGCAAGTTGTTCCAATACTTTAAATGGGGACAAAAATGCATTGCACTCACATGCGAGTGGGATGCAACCTTTATTTCCCATTTTGCCTAAGGCCTCGTTCACACGAGTGGGATTGCATATACATATGCGCGAGCAAAACCACACATCCACACACGTGTCAAAACGTGCGTGAACAAGGCTCCGTACCCA
Organism: Eleutherodactylus coqui; assembly: GCF_035609145.1. Lineage (NCBI taxonomy): Eukaryota > Metazoa > Chordata > Amphibia > Anura > Eleutherodactylidae > Eleutherodactylus > Eleutherodactylus coqui. Next base: position 69,639,879 of record NC_089847.1, read on the forward strand.
TTGCTTTCAGTGGGGGCCCCATTGAAATTAATGGGAGAGCTTCGCGATCATCTGCCACAGCTGTGGCAGGGGATTCTTTACTCCCCGCAGGGAGTCCCCTTGTCATTGAACACTGACAGTGCCGTCACAGTGTTCAGTGGTAAGGGACCTCCCCGCAAGGAATATTTTTGCACAGCACGGACATTTCCGGTGTATGCATGTCTTATCTTTTGCAGGTGCGCACGTTTGCATGTCTGTAAAACATGGACATGTAAACACACCATAGGAAACCGTTTGTAATATATGTGCAGTTTCTGCACGCGCGTATGTACGTGCAAATATACACGTGTGAATAAGGCCTTTGGCAATAATGGTTGATTTTTTTTTTTTTTTTTTTGCTGCAAAATCACCCAAAAATGGGATTTTTTGATCTTTCACTATCTGTGCCAGTGAACAATCACTCATATAAAATAAAGTGTTCTATTCTCGTACAAGGTCTGTATGTTTCACAGTGCACAAAACCTGTGTGCGAAAATCGCCTGTGTAAATGCTGCCTCACATTAGGGCCCACTCACATGGGCATATTTGCTGCCTATATTACATTTATCATTGTTTCATATTGTTGTGCATTGCATGCAACACACATGACTGTCCTTGTTGCATGTTCAGAAATGCTTGGAGGTCGGCGGTGACTACTTTAAACATCGATGATGACTCTGAACTCACCAAGAACCAAGGTAGGTTCCAGTATTAACTCTTGTGACACATCATTGTCCTGAACACAAATAGCACAACATTTCTCTCTGCAAACAGCCTTGGCCTGTGTCTGTCCATGTTAAACAGCCCACATTGATTATATCATGGTGCAGCAGCTTAACCCCTTAGTGATAATATGTAATACGCATTGAATGGAACCCATTGACTTCAATGGGTTCATTCACATAAGCATATTTTGCTTGTGCATTTAGTTTGCTCAAAAAATACGCATGAAAATGGCACACATTAAACTTATTGCCCATTGATGTCAACGGGAGCATGCTTGCATGATTTTTTGCACTTGCAAATAATATAGTAAAATACACACATGTATGCAGAAACGCAACACCCATTGCGCAAACGGCCGATATACGGTCTCTGAATAAGCCCTAAGCCTGCAAGGCAGACAAAAAGCAATGTACACACTGTTACGACCTTCAAGCCTTGACCCAATTGGGAGCTAGGTGTGTGACACGGGTGTTCCTACATCCAAGCCCTGTCCAACCCCTAACTTCCGGTGGCATCAAGATACAATAATACCGTAATAGTGACCCCCCCCCCTATATTGGCCCCAGTAGTAATGGCGACCCCCCCCCCCTATATTGGCCCCAGTAGTAATGGCGACCCCCCCCCCTATATTGGCCCCAGTAGTAATGGCGACCCCCCCCCTATATTGGCCCCAGTAGTAATAGCGACCCCCCCCCCCTATATTGGCCCCAGTAGTAATAGCGACCCCCCCCCCCTATATTGGCCCCAGTAGTAATAGCGACCCCCTATATTGGCCCCAGTAGTAATAGCGACCCCTTATATTGGCCCCAGTAGTAATAGCGACCCCTTATATTGGCCCCAGTAGTAATAGCGACCCCTTATATTGGCCCCAGTAGTAATAGCGACCCCTTATATTGGCCCCAGTAGTAATAGCGACCCCTTATATTGGCCCCAGTAGTAATAGCGACCCCCTATATTGGCCACAGTAGTAATAGCGACCCCCTATATTGGCCACAGTAGTAATAGCGACCCCCTATATTGGCCACAGTAGTAATAGCGTCCCCCTATATTGGCCACAGTAGTAATAGCGACCCCCAACATTGGCCCCAGTAGTAATAGCGACCCCCAACATTGGCCCCAGTAGTAATAGCGACCCCCAACATTGGCCCCAGTAGTAATAGCGACCCCCAACATTGGCCCCAGTAGTAATAGCGACCCCCAACATTGGCCCCAGTAGTAATAGCGACCCCCAACATTGGCCCCAGTAGTAATAGCGACCCCCAACATTGGCCCCAGTAGTAATAGCGACGCCCAACATTGGCCCCAGTAGTAATAGCGACGCCCAACATTGGCCCCAGTAGTAATAGCGACGCCCAACATTGGCCCCAGTAGTAATAGCGACGCCCAACATTGGCCCCAGTAGTAATAGCGACGCCCAACATTGGCCCCAGTAGTAATAGCGACGCCCCCTATATTGGCCCCAGTAGTAATAGCGACGCCCCCTATATTGGCCTCAGTAGTAATAGCGACGCCCCCTATATTGGCCCCAGTAGTAATAGCGACGCCCCCTATATTGGCCCCAGTAGTAATAGCGACGCCCCCTATATTGGCCCCAGTAGTAATAGTGACCCCCACAGTAGCCTCAGTAGCAATGGTGATCACTAGCGGTTTTTCTTTGCAAAACGCAGGTGGGAGCTACCCTGATTGTGGCTGGCACCTGGACTTGTCAGTTCAATTACTGACGTGTCCAGGTGCTTGCTGCAATCAGTGTTTCTCTGCCTGCATTTTGCAAGGGGAAAACACTGCTGTGTAATTGCAGCCTGAAAGCACTAAATGTCTAAAATGAAATGCCTTTGCATCTGTTGTTTAATTTTTTTAGTGATTTTTGATTAATTCCTTCTTCGGTGGTAAAGTACTGTGGTAGGTTAATGCTGTATAGATAAGAATTATTATTCTAACATTTTTTTGCAGTGAAAGTGTGATCTGTATGGCCCAAGCATGGTGTGAACAGTCTCATCCCACCCCCCTGTGCAGTCAGATCCCCAAACAGTGTCTTTCCAGCTCTCATCCCAGATCCAAAAGCAAACAGACCTTTTGTCCTACAAATGTTGAGCAATTTACCATGTCTCAAACAATCCTGCACAAACACAGGGTGAGGGGCAGTGATGGATGTCCTTGGCTATTGGCTACTTTACTACAAAACCTCCTAGATTTCACTGTTGCTGTAACTGAGTTTTTCTAATGTAATAGAATTGAGAGTAAAGGGCATTAACAGACTTCTGCTAATCATTACTATTCTTTCTGTTTTACATGGGTGATTATTATATTTCTGCTTCTATGCATTTTTGCTATAGTATGTGCCCATAAAACTCTGTGAAGGCATTACTCCTGTACATGTCTTAGCATTTGTTCTACTTCTATGTCCACATACAGTAGCAAATATTTGGGGCAAATTCACATTCTACCGGAATTTTCTACACGAAAACTGACCCGAGATGTGAATTTTTAAATGTCAATTCCTGTTAGGGATTTGTTGCAGATTTTCTCCACTGACTTACATGGGAACTTAAAATCTGTAGTAAAATCCTCAAGTCATGTACAATTGCGGATTTTTCTGTGGACTTCAAAACTCTTAATTTCCCCAGTCGTCTCCACGACAGCACCACCTGAGGTTAACCCCTGATAGGACAGGAAAAAACATAGAGAGGTTTAAAAGCCCCCCCCCCCCCTTTCTTACCCTCTCCAGTGGCTTTTTTCTGTCCTGTCATTAGGCAGGTAATCCAGAGAGGTGCTGGGAGCTCTGATCCCATCATGAAGAGGATTGGAGGAAGGCTGTAAGGGCTACACTCTATTTGGAAGGGCCCAGGAAGCAAAGATCAATTTAAGACTAAATTTTTGGGGTATGGAAAAGAAATGGACATTTTCCCCATCCATAAAAATATCCAGAAGATCATAAAAAAAGAGTGGGACAAACCAGTAGGAGGGTCCTGTTTCCCTAGAGGGATTAAAAAGAGTATTCCTTCTCCGAGGAGGACTGTGCAGGCTGGGAGTCAGTACCTAGGGTGGATATTCCCATGGCTAAGGTGGCAAAACAACAACCTTACCATTTAAGGATTCCACTCAGCTTAGCGATATTATGGATTGAAAGGCGGAGGGCTTGCTTTTAAAAAGACATGGGAAGCAGCTTCATGCCTATTAAGACCAGGGGTGGCAGCCACCTGCGTGGCATGAACCTCGAACGCCTGGTTAGAACAGCTAGAGAAACATATCCAAAAGAGAACCCCAAGGAAAAAAATCCTAGACTCCTTGCCAGTTTTAAAAATGGCAACATGTTCTCTATCCAACGCGGCGGCAGAGACTGTTAAACTTTCGGCCTGCATTGTGGCACTTTCCAATACTACCAGAAGAGTTCTTTGGCTAAAATCCTGGTCTGGAGATATCCCGTCTAAGAACAAGCTCTTCTCATTACAATTTCATAGGTAGTTCTTGTTCGGTCCTGATTTAGACAATATTCTGGAAAAAGCCTCAGATTAAAAAAAAGGGGGGTCCAGAAGAATAAACAAAAAAAAAACTTTTTCATCAATCAGGCCCTTAGCAAGAAGCATATAGGAGCAAAAGGAAGGTGAAGTTATCCCAAAGGAGGCAGGGGAAGGTTTTTTTTTTATCTTTAACCCCAACCAAGGACTACCCTATAGGCAGAAAGAGTGACGCCACCGGGGTAGGGGCAAAGTTGCAGTGCTTCGCACAACAGTGAAACCTTCTTAGAGGGGACCCCTGGATAGCAAAAATAGACGAAGGATACCAAATAGAATTTTTTTCTTCCCCCACCTCAAAGATATTTCTAATTACATCAGAGCCCAGGTCTCAGGAGAATCTACATGCACAGGGCGTCGTTACTGAAGCTGGGTGCTGTAGTCCCTGTACCCCCATTAGAGACTCAAGGATACTGTTCCAGACTGTTCCTGGTCAGGAAACTTCCAGGGAAATACAGAATTATTATAAATTTTAAAACCGCTAAACAATTTAAGTCTACAGAAAGTTCAAAATGGAAGGTGTGAAGTCGGCGGTGAAATTTTATAAAAAAAAGGGGGCTTTATGGCCACAATAGATCCCAAAAACCACACTTTTTCATGTGCCAATACATCAAGATGTCTCAAAATACCTGAGGTTTGCTTTGAGGAGGAACGGTTAGATGAGACACTTTCAGTTCAGGTGTCTCGTCTTCAGGATTTCATCGGCTCCTTGTATATTTACCAAAGTTATGGAAGTGCAAATGTCTGTTTTGAGGAAAAGATCCCTCCTCCTGATCGCATACCTTGACAATATTTTGGTGGTAGCTCAGACAAAAGATCTTCTAAGAAACGATATCAGTCACAATCCAATTACTTCAACAGCTAGGCTGCATCATAAATTGGGAAAAATCTGATCTGTATCCCAGTCAAGAAAAAAATTCCTGGAGGTAATCCTAAACTCCATAAAGCGAAATTCCTTTTTTGCCGGTAGACAGTGCCCAGGACCGCCAGGTCACTGTAATATCCTTTTCACATGTGAAGACTTGCCCAATAAGGAAAGCAATGTTTCTTTGGGCAAACGCATAGCATTTATTCAATCAGTAGCATGGGCTCATTTCAACATCAGAGTCCTGTTGGGGGGGCTCAGATACAGGATTACTATTTTCATGGAACATGGTTTGTGAGAGTAAGGAGTCGGTCTTCAAATTTCGAGAGTTATATGCGATTTAGAGGGCTCTCCAAAACTCGGAAGGCCTGACCAAAGAACAACACTTAAGAATTCTTATTGGATTATGCCACAGCAGTGGCATATGTCAAGCACCAAGGGGGGCACAAAGTGTGCTTCTCTGCAAAGTATTACACAAAAGAAAAGAATTCTCTGCCCAATACCACATAAAATACATATCAGCCACCCACCTGAAAGGCTGCCAGAATACAAAAGCAGACTTCCTCAGACGCCACAAAATATATCAAGTGCAGTGGCCCTTTACCAGTCGGTGTGTCAAGAACTGATACAGGAATGGGGTGTTCCAAAAACAGATTTATTTGCCACCAGAAAAAACGAGGGTAAAAAATTATTTTCCCTCAGTCCCGGGGATCATCCATTGATGATCTCAGGATTGGGGTTGAGGACTGGTATATGCGTTTCCCCCTCTCCCACTCATTGCAAGAGTCCTACAGAAATTTCTGAAGAAGTAGTGCACACTGATTATCATAGTACCATTCTGGCCCAACAGGAGTTGATTCTCCATTCTGAGGATGACTAGCATCCAGCAACCAGTTATGTTTCCAGACATCTCAGACCTGCTCTCTCAAGGTTCTCTGACACATTTCGGCCTAAAAAATCGGCGCCTCTCTGCATGGATTCTGAAATATCCATTTTGCTAGTCAAGTAGTCTCCATCATGTTGTTTAGCCAGAGGGACAGCACTAATAAGATCCATCCTAAAGTGTGGAGAAGGTTTCATTCCTGGCACTAGGAGAGACAGTCATTATCCCCAGATATCCCACTGATCTTGGACTTCTTGCAGGAGGGGTTCGATCGGGGTCTAGCTCCAACTACCCTTAGGGTGCAGCTATCAGCCCTCAGTACTTTCCTTGATACCAGGGTATCTCAGAATAGATGGGTCATTAGGTTCTTAGAGGCAGTAGAAGAACTAAGACCTAGAACATCTAGCATTTTTCTCACCGGGAACCTAAATTGGGTATTGAGAGCCTTCTCTGTGCAACCCTTTGAGCCTTTACAATCAGTGACGGTAAAAACCCTAACTTTAAAAACTGTTTTTCTGGTAGCAATTTCCACGGGTAAAAGAGTGAGTGAGCTTCAGGCCTTGTCAGTTCAGAAATTGTATATTAGAGTTTTTAGATACTAAAATTTATTTAAACTAGATCCCTCCTATCTGCCAAAGGTGATATCACCTTTTCACAGGTCCCACAAACTGAATAATTCGCTGTCGTTAGTCAAATGAACACCACTTTTCTGTCCGTTTGACAAGGATTTACTTTGTTCTTTTTAATGAGAAGGCGCATAACATGTAGATCAATCAGTATTTGACGCTGCAGGAAGAGAGTAGTGATATTGTGCCACTCATCTCTATATAATGGTCAAATTCTGACATCCACATGTGACACTTATAATAATACATTAACAGACAAAATACCTTTGCTACTCAGTGTTTCTTATTTAGTTCCTTATTATAGCTAATGCCTGATGCATGGGGACATGAACTTGAATTTCTCCTTGAGATTTGTCCTTGGGGTTGCTTTGATTATAAGGAGTATGCAAATAGCAATAACCTGAAACATCCAACTTTGTCTTGAATAGCTCTGGATATGTGGAGCATAGGTCAGAATAATGACTTTGTAATATTTTGCATACCAGTCATAGCTTCAGCAAGATTTTCAGGCTTTGCTTTATACTTTGAATGGTTTAGGAGAGCCAATGGTGTCTGAAGATGGACATTATTACACAACCCAATATGTAAACATAACTTGTATCACTAATTATCATAGGCACTTGTCACTTGTCACTGACTCTAAGCGCACTTCCAGGCACAGATGGACTTTTCTAGCCATGGATGACGTACATATAGAAGTTTGTATGTCAATCAAATCTAAAGATAATCTGCCTGTACTATGAACCACTGTCCAAGAAAGCGCATGTCAGTCTCCTCTATTCCCTCCGTGTACACAGGCAGATTTTCTGCTCCATGGGGATGATTATTTGTCTCCATACAGCTGTCCTTGATCGGCTGCACATCTCCTTGTTTACACAGGAGGATTTGCAGCCAACCAGTGAGCATTTTTATGCTCACCAAAATGACATGATCAGCCGATGAATGTGTTTGCTTGTTTGTCAGCTAATTGTTCAGCTTTTTACACAGTACCATTTAGTAGGAACATTCGGCCGTGACTTCGGAGTGCTGCTTGGATCAGTTTTAGGCCAGCTTCACACTGCCGCGGGCGATATTAGGCCGTATTTCATGGCTCGATATCGCCCTCGCAATCCATTTGAAACCCCTGGATGCGAGGCATATCCACGTTGAAACAGCCTCGCATCCCTGCGGGCCTAAAGGCTATTCCTGCCATGGCTGTCATCGACCCCATTTAAAACAATGGGCGATATCGCCGAAAGATGGGCATGCTGTGATTTTTTTTTTTTTTTTTTTTTTTTTTTTCCTGCATAGCAACACAACACATCGCGAATGTGAATGAACCCATTCAAAAGAATAGGTTTTATATCTGTGTGAGATTTGTGTCTTGCAAAGCACAACTCTTGCATGATTTTCTCGCCATTGTGAAGCTGGCCTTCGTGCGAGTCCACGATAGAGAGGAAAAATTGAACAATCTAAGTGACTACAAACAATGAGGGAACACATAGCTAACTTAAATGAATTCAAGTCTCAAGGTCCAGATGAATTGCATCCTAGGATACTAAAGAAAGCAGCAGAGGTAATTGCTGAACCATTTACCATAACCTTTGAAAATTCCGGGAAAACAGGAGAAGTCCCAGAAGATTGGGAAAAGAGCAAATGTTGTCCCTATCTTCAAAAAGGGGGAGAAAGTGGATCCTGGAAACTACAGGCCTGTAAGCCTGACTTTGAAAATCTTTGAACAAATTATTAAACAGCATATAGGCAAGTAGTTGGATAAAAATGGAGTAATTAACCAGAGCCAGCATGGGTTTGTAACAAACAAGTCTGACCAGACAAATCTAATTTCCTTCTATGACAGAATCACCGACTGGGTTGATCAGGGAAATGCGGTGGATATAGTATATCTTGACTCTAGTAAAGCATTTGATAAAGTATCTCATACCATATTTAATGAAAAAAAATGACCAAATATGGGATCGACAAGGCAACTGTTAGGTAGATTCACAACTGACGGATCGTACTCAAAGAGTGGCCATAAATGGCTGCACAGCCAAGTGGAAGAATATATTAAGTGGGGTACGACAAGGCTCTTATCCTAGGCCCAGTGTTGTTCAACATTTTTATAAATGATCTGGAGGAGGAAATTGATGGGAAACTGATAAAATTTGCCGACAACACAAAGCTAGGAGGGATAGCTAACACTAGGGAAGAAAGTATTCAAAATGATCTAGAAAAGTGGGCGGCGATTAACAGAATGGTATTTAACAAGGAGAAATGCAAGGTCCTAGATCTAGGCAAAAAAAATTTAAAAAAGCACATAGATTGGGCGGAATTGGGCAATGCAGTGGCACATGTGAAAGCCTTCGGTATACTAATAGATCATAGACTGAACATGAGTCAACAATGTAATGCAGCAGCCAAAAAGACACACAGTTCTGGGATGTATTAAGAGAAGCATAGAGTCTAGATCATGTGAGGTAATTATCCCCCTCTACTCTTCCTTAGTCAGACCTCATCTGGAATACTGTGTCCAGTTCTGGGCACCCCACTTTAAAAAAAGACATAGACAAACTGGAGCAAGTTCAGAGAAAAGTTTCCAAGATGGTGAGCGATCTACAAATCATGTCGTATGAGGAACGGTTAAAGGTTCTGGTAATGTTTAGCTTGCAAAAAATAAAGCTGAGAGGATACTTTAAATAGCTGTCTACAAACATCTAAAGGGCTGTCACAGTGCAGAAGGAACACCCTTATCTCATTTGCACAAGGAAAGACTAGAAGCAATTGGATGAAACTGAAATAGAGGAGACACAAATTGGATATTAGAAAAAACCTTGACAGTGAGGGTGATCAATGGGTGGAACAGGTTACCACAGGTGGTGGTGAGTTCTCCTTCAATGGAAGTGTTCAAACAAAGGCTGGACAAATATCTACCTGGGATGATTTAGTAAATCCTGCACTGAGTAGGGGGTTGGACCAGATGACCCTTGAGGTCCCTTCCAACCCTACCATTCTATGAGCGGCCTGAGTCTGTATGTTTCTTGACAAACTAAAAAAAAAATCAAACAATTCAATTAAGTATTTTCTTAATATATGTAGATTTTATCTATGCTTATTTGACTCCTAGATTTAAAAATGTAGGAAATAGGTTTTTAGTGGTAAAATAAAAATATATAATACATTAAAAAAAAACTTGCTGTGTGCTTGATAGTTTCATCAGAATGTTTCACAATACAATGGCTACTAGGTAATCCCTGTCTCTCTGCTACCTGGCTCTCCATAGCAGCACGTGACTTATAACCTCTTTAAAGGGATGGGATCTATGTTAGTAGGCTATGTTCAGTCTATGGCTAATCACCTATGATTATTTTACCTTGTTCAGAACTCCCGTACGCTGCCTGAACAATTTCATTATTGCCGCAGAGTGTTTCCTGTCTTATCGTGTTGCATGAACCCTTTCAGCCCTGACCCCAGATTTGTATAATAAAGCTTCTGTTTATCGATTTTGGTACTTCGCTGCAAATTACTATCTGCAAGCCATTTGTGGCTACTTTGGAGATTTTTGGCCGCGACATAGGCAGGCCCTATATAAAGTCCATAGCCCCCGATGGGTAAAATTGGAAAATCCCGCTTTCTGGTTCAGCTCGAAGTCAAATGTCATAATGTCACAGTGGTTATCACCCTGTAAGAATGCCTTCACATTGGCGAGAAAATCTTGCAAGATTTGTGCGTTGCAAGGCGCACCCATTTCGCACAAATATGAAGCCCATTTTTTTGAATTTGTTCATTTACGTTAGTTTTCTTGCATTGCACCGCGATGCTATGCGGGAAACACATTACAGCATGCCCTATCTTTCTGCGATATCGCCTTCACACTGGCGAGAGCAATATTGGGCTGTGAATCATGGCATGACATCGCACTTGCCACCATGTGATAGCCCAGTGCTTGTGAGGCATTTTCTTTTGAAAACAGCCTTGCATCACTGCAGGGATGAATGGAATCCCTGCTGCGGCTTTCATTGAAAACAATGGGTGATATCGCAGAAAGATGGGACATGCTGCAATGTGTTTCCTGCATTGTGGTGCCATGCAGGAAACATCGCTAATGTGAATTAACCCATTCAAAAAGAAAAGGGGTTCATATTTGTGCGTCTCACAACGCACAAATCTCGCACGATTTCCTTAAGTGTGAAGGCACCCTCAGTGATCGCTACCGGCTGCCTGCCTACATTCACGTTAAACAGGCAGTTCACCAAAGAACGATTGCCCATTTACGCAAGACGATCGTTTTAGATTTTTTTTAAAATTTTTTTATGCCTGCATAAACCAAAAGATAAGTGAATAAATTGTCAGTCATCGTTCAGTCGCTGGCAGTGTTTACACAGAATGATTATATTTATTCATTTGCACTCGATCCAGCGATAAACTGAATGATAATCATTTGTGTAAAAAGGCCCAGTTCAACTAATGATTTACATATGTAACTTCATGTAGTCCTCGCTCAGCAAGGATTAATTTGAAACAAGGTATTCATGTTTACTTCAGGTTGAACTGTAAAGAATGGCATATAATGCAGTTTCTCTGCATTGTTTTAAGTTCTACAAACGAGAGCGTTGCTCACACAAGTACAGAAAGGTAAAGATGTTTAATGAGGATTATATTCTTGTGATTAAGAGGTTGTAATGTTCTAAGCTGCCACAGGAAATATTTCAGTTATTTTGGATATTAATTAGCTTTATAAGAAGATTTCAGCAGAATGTGCTGTGTCAGATTACTGAATGGAGAACTAACCTTTTGCTTTTCCCCTATGAAATGCTTCTTGTTGCAATATGTTGCATGCGGTCATGCCAGTGTGGCTCATCTATGTGGTCCAGGGCAGCCCACTGGATTGAAATATGGCACCATTAATAGTTTGTAAGCCTGCATGGTGCACTACACGTATCATGTGGTATGGCACCATGTATATGCTTTTTTAAAGCAAGAATAGTACTAAGCAGTGATTGTTCATCAGCACCTTGCACCTGTTTAACGCTCCTCCGTATAGCAGTTTGGCTGTTTGCATGTTTGGGATGTGTTGTTTTTACCTGGAATCCGGCCCTAACCGTGACTAGCGACCCTGCATACCTGTTCCTTTTCTTCAAGCGTGGGCTTGAGAAAGGCCCATACAGGGCTGAAACGTTGCATTTTTGATTGAGACCTTATATAATATATAATTTTTTAAGAAAGAATCCCCTGGTGTGCTGCTTCCACTACCTATCTTTGGACTATCCTCAAGTTAGGTCATCAGTAGTATTCTTCCTGCAAAACCCCTTTAAATAGAAGTCATTACAACTGCCATATCATAATCTGTTGTAGCCTGTAAAGGTGAGGAAAGTGAAATGTGGCTTTGACACCCTGGAAAATTATAACACTCCTTCAATATACGATAGTATTGTGGATAGCACAAGCAAGATAATGGCACTTTAATGGTAGAATTGTATTATCCCAGTTCTGTTGATTTGTGGCCAAAATACTGTAGAGTTTGCTACAGTGTTTCCATCCTGGACAATCTGTGAACTAAACTAAACGGATTAGATTTTAGATCGATGGTGCTTACACTGTAGCACATTACATGCTAGGAGAAAGTTGTGACTGATTACTATGGATCGCATGAGTATTTATGTACAGATTCTGTGCAGAGATCTACTAGACTAGATAAATTGTAGCAAGCCTTCAAATAAAATGTAACAAGTTTCATGTGTATGGATACTGAGGTGCACTATTAAAAACTGTTCAACCCTTGCATCTCAAGGTTTTGAAAATGGCCATAAATATACAAAATAATAAAACTCTCTGAAAAATAACACTGCTACTAAAACCGTTTCTTTTGGTGCTTGTGAAACTTTTGATAGCACCATATCTGATACTAAGGTGTATGTATGTATATATACATATATATCTCTGTCTGCTGCCAATGAACACATTTAAGAACATTCAGTCTGTCCTCCTTAACCACCTCTTGCTTTGCAACGCAAATAATAACCTCCTAAAACCAATTTGCATAACTTCCCTGCAACAATAACATTCTGCCTTTTGAGTGAAATGTTCTGAAAATAATACTATTTGCTCTTTTAAAGTGGGATTTATAGAGTTAAACAGTTGGACGCGTTCAATGAAACTCCAGCTTGAACACTTCAGTATAGAATTGTCTCTTTTCAGCCAGGGTTGATATCTTTTTGACACTAAGCCTCGGATGACAAGAAATTATATTTAGTGCATCTATGAGATGTTGGTGCATTGTTATTCACATTATTATTCTTTGCAAATCAAGTTCAGTCTGTGTGGTAAACTAATCTCCGCTACCAAAAATAGCAGAGGATATTTGCATGGAGTTTACCTGGAGTTTCCATTGCGCACCTGGTTAGTCCATTTAAAATAAATGTTTTTTTTCAAAAGTTTATCTGTATTTTGAGGACAGTGTCTCTTGTGAGTGTGAACATTGGCTGAATGAAGACAGCCAGGGTCCGACTGCAAGATTTCGCAGCGGAATTAGACCCTGTGCCCTGGCGGTGACCCCTAGATTTCCTGTCTGACGTCTTCTCTCTGCGCTGCGTATCCACAGTGGCTTGCCGCAGGATGGACGGCTTCCAATGACTGCAATGGAACCCGTCAGTGTGAGACTTGGACCAAAATAGGACAAAAAATCAAAGTTCTTCTATAAAATGAAAACTATTTGTCCTTGAAAACCTGTTCATGGTCTCATTTTATTGATAATGTTGCTTACAAATATTACTCCAACCACTTTTTGGTTGTGACTCATAGATTTGAAGATATTAGGCAATTTTCAGGGTTTTGTGTGTACCAGGTCTACAAATGAATGGTATGTTGAATGTGAGTTGAGGCCCTACTTTCCTTGTCAGATACTACTTGTTGTTTTTAAGGCCCTTTTAGACCCAACGATTTTTGCTCAAAAATTGCTCAAAGCCATCTTTTGAGCAATAATCGTTGTGTCTAACTGCACTGACATCAAGCAGTTTTCATTAAGCCATTGCTGATCGCTGATCTTTCAGCATGCTGAAAGATCAAGGATCAGTTATCAGGAATTCACAACGGGATACAGTTGATACTATTGTTTCAGCTGTATCCCGCTCCCTGAAGACAGGCGTGTTCTGCATGCCCCACTCGGAGCGCTCCGCTGTATAACAGCCAGGCGCTCTGAGCGGGGATCAGCTGAATGCAGAAGACAAGTGGCCCTGCTTTTCTTCTGCGTCCCCCACTCAGAGCGCTCGACTGTATAACAGCCGGGTGCTCCGAGCAGGGAACAGCTGAATGCAGAAGACAAGCAGCCTCTCTGGTCTTCTGCATCTCCTGCTCAGAGCGCAAAGTGATCGCTCAACATTTGAGCAATCACCTTGCGCTGTAAAAAGAACACAATGATTATCGCTCAAAAATCGCTTAAAGGGGTTGTCCCGCGGCGAAATCGAAATTTTTTTTTTACTTACCCCCGCATTCTGCCCTGTTAAAAAGAAAGCATTGGTTAGTTTTTAAAAATGGCATTGCGCTTACCTGCATCAGCGTCTGCAGCTTCTTCTTTTCTTCTTTTAAAGATGGCCCCGCTGGTCTTCTCCCACGGTGCACCGCGGGTCTTCTCCCATGGTGCACCGTGGATTTTCTTCTGCTTCCTTGCGTTCCATTGCCGATTCCAGCCTCCTGATTGTCTGGAATCGGCACACGTGACGGGGCGGAGCTACGATGACGATGCGGTGACCAGCTCTCCGGCACGAGCGGCCCCATTCACCAGGCAGAAGCACAAACTGCGCAAGCGCGTCTAAAAACACCAGAAGTAGAAAGAAGTGGAGAGCGCCACAGGTCGATCCAGTCCACACAAAAAACGCTGTGTGGATGCGGTCACAGAGTGTCTTTTCCTCAGTGCTCCAATCCTTCAAAATAAAGGAGAGCTGCAGATACAGGCTGGGGGTTCTAGAGGAAGAACTCCCCCAGATATAATGAAGAAAGAGAGAAAAAACAAACCATCAGAAAAAAGAGATCCGCGCTCACAGAAAAAATGCACTGAGGACAAATTCACATGTAGACAGTGGTGAGATGAAACACTTACTTGGAAGGAGGGGGGTATGATGCACAAATGCCCCCTAAAAACACCAGAAGACATCGGAATTAGACGGAGCTATGGAGACGGGGACGCCAGCAATGAAGCAGGTAAGTGAATAACTTCTGTATTAATATGGCCATACAGAAGTGTATAACCCCACTTGCTGCCGCAAGACAACCCCTTTAAAAGATAATCGTTGTTAGAGCGACACAATAATAGCTCGCAGATCAAGTAACCGGACCTACAAAGGGAGGTCACAAACTCTCCCTGAAGTATCCACATCCTTCCCCCACCCCTATCCCCCTTCCCCCCACTTAGCTCACTAGAGCTATTCCCTTAGATAACTACTCTTTCCCTCTTTTTCTATTTTCTCTTATCTTCACCTCCTGGACCCCTACCCGGAAGTGGGGAAAGATTCTGTCTGTTAAAGAAAATTTGGAATGGAGGCGGATAAGCCACAGTCTCCACGGGGGTGTGGGAGTGGAGCAGTTAGTGGGTGCAACATAACTATGCTCACGTTACAAAGGTTTCATTGTCTGAACTGCACCTTTTGTCGGCATGACATTGTATGCCTTCATACCCCAATAAAAACTTATTGAACTAAAAGATAATCGTTGTGTCTAAACCAGGTTTTAGGGAACAACCCTACCAGATATCTTCCCTTCTGCTCTTTGGGCGGGGACTTGTGTGGAGAATAGCAGGAAGCGCAGTCAGTATTTGAATTTCAAGTGGTAAACTTTGTGTTTTTCTTTTTAGTTTTGACTTTGAGTGAAAATACATTTAGAACCTTCGTCTTCCAAAGCAGCAGCTAGCATGAGTTTAAGTCATAAAGACAAGATTATTTGATCAAGTACGCATTTCAAATTATTGGTAGTAAGTTACCCTCAGATTTTCAAGTGTTGCAAAGTTTGTTTTATAATATGCGCCAAGTCAAACTAAGCATCAAGGAAGCTTCAAAATTTATTATCCAGGAAGTATTAATTTTCTGGGAGAGATGTAAGATTCCAGCAAGACACTTAAAAGGTTGTGTTGCAAAGCTTGAAAAACTTTATGAACCGTGGAGAAAACTGCAAAAAAATACTGGCAGAACTTGAAGTGCAGCTCAGAATGGAAAGGTGGAAGCCTTCAAGTCAGCCCTCGTTGACCTTTTCGATATTGCTCATCAGGATGCATTCATCAATATTACTGAAGTAGACAGGATGTTTTTGTTACTCCAGAGACAAAAGGGACATCTTGGCTGCATGGGAGTTGACTTGAAATTAGTGAAAGCAGAAAAACAAAGAAAAGAGAGGAAATTCGCTCAGATCGCAAGACTGGAAAAATCATAACAAGTAGGTGTGTTTGCTCTCTTTTCAATATTTTCTTTTCACCTTTTTAAATCTGTACTTTAACATGTATTTGAGATTTTTAATTGAATGTTTTATTAGAAGGGAGATACTAGTAGACGAGGAGCCAACACAAGATGAATTTGAGGCCATCCCAGAAATAAATCAGGAAGGGGAGCCAACTACAAAGAAAGTAAAGTACGCTCGAGGAAGTAAAGAAATTATTACCAAAAGTTGTCATTATTGTTGGATAGATGTAATATTTTGGACAGAGATGCACTGCGAATTATATCAGCTACTGCAGAGGCTAATTAAAGTAGATTTTAAACTGGGATGCAAAATTGCTTCCAGATATTTTGAATAGAGAAAGTGTAGAAAGGCTAGCTATTCTCATTAGCTGTGAGGAAGAAAATCAATTGATAGGAGTATCTCATCTTGAAAATAGTATGGGGATCACTCAAACAAAAGCTGTATTCTTTAAAGTAAAAGAGTGGGGGGACAGTTGGAAAAATCGATGCGATGTGCTTTGATGCCACTGCTGTAATCACAGGTCGTACTAGAGGAACATGTGTTCTGTTAGAACAAATGTTTGGGAACAATCTTTTATACCTGGCATGTCATCACCACATTTTAGACATCTTATTTAAGGCAGTGTTCAATTGCAAAATTGACTCTACCACTGGCTCTCAACCAGATATTTTTAAAAATGTCAAGCTAAGTGGTCTAAGATAGGCAAAAAAAAATACAAAAGTGGTATTGAGGATAAATATATATTTTGAAAAATGATCCGTGAGAGATTTCAAGCTTTCTTTTGAGACAGCAGCAGCCCAGGGATGACTATAAAGAAGTTTTCAAATTAGGTTGATTTTTTTTCTGGGATGTACTACTGAAGAAGAAATTTCAGGGTACCTGTTGCCATTCCTTACGCTAGGTGGATGACCAAAGCCATTTATTCACTAAGGGTGGGGTCACATGAGCGTGTTTTAGCGCCTACATAGGTGCCTACATAGGTTCGCAGCTATGTACGAGCAAAAACACGCGTGTATGCAGCTGCATGCTTGTCAATGGAGCGCTTCAGCCAATCACAATCAGGGCTACCAGCAGATGGGGATTTTAAATCCCCGGCTGCTGATAGCTCAGCACAGCAGTGCAAAGCCGGGGACAGTGGCAGAAGTCGCCGCTGAGCCCCGGCAGCTGTTAATGGCTTTTCAGGGTAGGGCTTCATAAGCCCTTTCCTGAAAAGCCTGTTAAAGTAGTGGGAAAAAAAATGATACTTACCAGCCAGGGCTCAGCCGCGGCTTCTGCAGCTGTCCCCCGGCTGCTGTAGTTATGAACTATCAGCAGCTGGGGATTTAAAATCCCTGCCTGCTGGTAGCTCTAATAGTGATTGGCTGAGCGCTTCAGCTAATCACAATCAGAGCTACCAGCAGACAGGGATTTTAAATCCTCGGCTGCTGATAACTCAGCACAGCAGTGCAGAGCCGGGGACAGCAGCAGAAGTCACCGCTGAGCCCCGGCAGCTGTCAATGGCTTTTCAGGGAAGGGCTTCATAAGCCCGCGGGGGTCGTGTTCTTCATGGCAGCGGCGGAGAGGTAAGTTTTTTTTTGTTTTGTTTTGTTTTTACACTAAAATGTTTCTTTTTCAGGGAAGGGCTTATATGTAAAGCCCTTCCCTGAAAAAGAATGCAGGGGTGCCGGAAGACCATTGTTTTCAATGGAGCCGCCGGCAGCAGCAGCAGCTCCATTGAAAACAATGCATGCATTCCCAATGTTGCTCGCATGTCCTATCTTTGCAGGCACGCACCTGCAAAGTACGGACATGTGAACACACCACAGGGAATGCATTGTTGTAAATACAAGTATGTTTTTGTGTGTGCTTATGCACACACAAAAACACCCTCGTGTGAACCCACCCTAAAAATGTATATTTTCAGGGATCAGTTTCCTTTGAATGATGTGAAAAAGTAATAGGCAAAATTTGTTTTTGTTTATTAATATTTCAGTGAAAGCTTTGTTTAATGCCCCCAAGATGGCTATGGCCTCAACCAAGATTTGCAATAGTTAAAAATCTAAATTCAGAACAAGTGGCATTTTGGTTTTTGATGAAACTTTGAAGGAACAAGTTAGGAAAAAAATGGCTTTGAAATTATCTTTTCGAGAGCAGAAGGTTGAAAATGAATTAGATGACATAAATGTAAGAGCATAACTCAGCCTTGAAGAAGCACATTCACTGTTGATCAAGGCAATTTATTTATTTTTATTTCTCCTCAAACTTTTGATTTTTCTAAATGGTTCAAAATTGCAATTTCTTTTTTGGAAAGTGATCCAGGTGTGTGGTTTGAAAAGTCTGATTAGTTGAAAGATAAAATGATAGTAGAAGAATTAAGGGTTGTAAATGACACAGCCGAGAGGAGTGTCAAATTGATCCAAAATTTTAATTCAAGTATTACCGAAGTCATAGCAAACTGTAGGAACCTTTACCATAATACTGCAAAAGGCACCCTCTAAGCTTCTTCCTAATGTCTAAGGCCTCATGTCCACGGGGAAAATCGGGCCCGCTACGGATTCTACATGTAGAATCCGTAGCGGGTCCCTCCTGCCCCGCGGACATGAGTGCTGAAAATAAGAATTTACCTATCCGTAGCGGGCGGGGAAGCTCTGCTCTTCCTCACGGCCGGATCTTCTTTTTCGGCCGGCGGATGAATTCCTCACGCCGGCGGCACGTCGCCGGCACGTCGTCGACGTGCCGCGCATGCGCCGGGCACATCCGCCGAGCCGAAGCAAGGGAGATGCGGCCGTGAGGAAGAGAAGACCTTCCCGGCCCGCTGCGGGTGAGTAAATTCTTTTAAATTCCTATTTTAGGTCTCCCGTGGATCCGGACGGCTTCCATAGGCTTCAATAGAAGCCCGCGGGAGCCGTCCCCGCGGGAGACCCGCACGAAAATGGAGCATGGTCCAGATTTTTTCATGCTCCATTTTTTTTTTAAATCACTTTTATTGACGATCCGCGGGTATTTATCTACCCGCGGGTGGTCAATGCATCCCTATGGGGTGCGGATCCGCGCGCGGGAGAAGAGTTAAAATCCGCTGCGGATTTTAATTCTTATTTTCCCCATGGACATGAGGCCTAAATCATGTAAAATTTAAATAAATCTTAAATTTCTTTTATGGTTTTTTTTTATTGGTACAATGCACATTAATACTTTTTTTTTTATTTTGTAATACATATTCTTCTATCTTGTGATAAATCATATTTTTTATGTGAAATACATTTCTTGTAATTTATTCAGATTTTTGTTCTCATATAATACCCTTTTTCATCTTGGGTTTGTCAAAATGTCTATGAAAATACATTCAGTACCTTATATTACCTGTTTTTCGATTTATAAACTCGATAAAAGAAATTCATTAATGTTAAAATCGGAGATAATGGCATGTAGCCATGCACTTGAGTGTTTTCAGGAAATATCGATTTTTGGGAATCCAGGACACGACCAGCACTGAAAATGTACTAATATCTTCAAATATATGAATGATACTTAAAAAGGGATTAAAGTAATATTTGTGGACAAGAACATTACCAATAAAATGAGACCATGATCTCATTTTCTAGGACAAATAGGACAAATATTTTTTATTTCAAGAACTGTGATTTTTTATTTTTTTTGTTTAAATAAAAACTCTCTAAAATCATAACTTCAGGGTTGATGAGGCAGGGGTTAACATTATCCAATTGACTAGAAACTTTCAGAAACCCCTTTTCTTACCAAATGGCAACTTTTGGTGGGGTCCCCCATAAAAAATGTGAACATTTGATTTTTTTTTTTTCGTGACCAACCATTTATTTTTTATTTTTTGCATGTGCAAAAATGCAGCCCTAAGTGTGCAGAGAATACAGTAAAATACGCATACATGTATGCAAAAATGCATGGCATTAGCGTGCAAAGAACACAATACAATATGCATGCAAAAATTCAGCGCGAATCACTTAAATGCGCTGCATAAATATGCTTACACCAGTGTGAAGCTGGCTGAAATGTTAATGTTTCTTGCTCTGGAGACCATAGAATATTCTTGCATCTAGATCTCCCTGTTAATGTCAGTAAATGTTATACTAATATCTGGTTCTTCAAATTACAGTTAACTGCTAGGGGTCCGAGCATTAAAGGGCTTTCTTTTGTTTACACTATTGGGGACCTATCCTGTTAAGTCCTGCCGCTCAGGATCCCCACCAATTAGCTGATTGAAGTGACAACAGCTCTCAAGACAGTGTCACTGCCAATTTAGTCCATAGCAGGCACAGCACCATACATTCTATAGTAGCTGTATAGCAGATCAGTGCCATTCACTTAAAGGTAACTAAGCTGCTCTCAAGCCATGTGACTGATGAATGTGATCCTGCATGCTTGAGAAGAGGCCATGGCGCCCATCAATGCATTGTAGCCTCTTCTATCAGTTGATCCACTGGGATCCTGAGAATAGGTCTTCAATAGTTTAATCCTGAAAAACACATTTAACCCTTTAGCGACCAAGACTATTTGCGCCCTAAAGGCCCGGCCAAATTTTGAAAATCTGACATGTCACTTTAACATAGAATAACTCTGTGAAGGTTTACATATCCAAGTGATTCTGACATTGTTTTTTCGACATATTATACTTCATTTAGGTAATAAAAATAGACATTTTTGTATATTTATTAAAAGCCCCAAAATTTTGGAAAAGTCTGAAAAAAGTCATTTTTGTCACATTTTCAACTGCAATATCTCAAATATGTGCAAACATACTGTACAAATTTTTTGATATATATTTCTATTTGTTTACTTTATTATGGACGCACATTGAAAAAAAGTCAGAGTTTTTTTTAACCATTTAGGAGACGTACAAAGTTTACATTAATTATTAACATTTTGAGGAATATTTTGTTTTCCTACACCAAGCCTAGATTGCAAAGGCTCATAGGTGTCAGAATGATAGATACCCCTACAAATGACCCAATTTTAAAAACTACACCCCTAAATATATTCACTGCGGGGTGTCATGAGTATTTTGACCCTACAGTTTCTTTTCAGGAATTAATGCAATTTTAAGAAAAAATAACATTTTATATTTTTGCAAATATGCGGTTTTAAAGATAGGATTTTTTCTATAGTGCACATGAAAGTGAGGATTTGCACCCCAAAATGGATCCCCCAAACGGAAAGGAGCATTACACTTCAACTGTCTTTTTTTTTGTTAATGGCGATCACGTGACAGGGTACCCCTTACCCCAGCAATCCCCATCTTTTGCACATGCATCCGCCATTTTCGTGACTGGCTCGTGCACAGAAGCCAGGGTAAGGTCCACGGATAAATCTGGGGTCCTTAGGTACGTAATTTAATGTCACCTCATAGATATGATCCGTGAGGGGAGATGAAACTCACACTTTTTTTTACAACTATTTTACTTTTAAATGACTGCTGCTTATCCATTGGATAATAGCAATTATGTGACCGAGAACTGCATACAGGGGTCCCCGGTAATATCTCTCTGCTCCTGGCTACACATGCTAGCCAGTAGCAGAGGGATTTTAAATTTCCCGGGCCGTGCACTCTTCTGAGTATGCGCCTGACATATAACATCTGATCGCATGCGCAGAAGGCAATGTCCGGTCCAGGAAGGACCAGAACGCCGCAGGACATCACAGAGGATGGGGTGAGTAGTTTCAGCTGTCCTAATGGATCCGATCCATGAAGGGAGCTGAATCTAACTTTTCTTTTACACTATTATGCGATTGCGTGCCCGGGGGATGCTTCCTGCCCCCCATGACAGCTCCAGGTTGTCTGCTACTTCTGTCACGTCCATAGCACATGTGGCTTTAATCCCCAGAGCGAGCATGCTTTTACAGCCCTGGGGATTAAAGCCCATTAAAGCAGGATGTAAAAAGTCTATGCGGTGGTCACTAAGGGGTTAAGACAACCTGTGATCGGCTTATTTTCAAATGAACCTTCACAGAAAAAGCTGACAAACCCCTTAATATTTCAATTTCCTTGGAATTTCCTCCCCTACATTCAATCCAATTAATAATTACTGTATATAGAGTTACATTTATCTGACCAGATAAAATGTTGTAGCATGTTAAATGTTGGTTGTGCAATGACCTCATCCTTGACTAATTTAGGCCTCATTCAGAGGACCATAATGCAGCTGCTTTTTATTGTTCTCTTACAGGAAAAAATCCGAAACTGATGATG
This sequence comes from Eleutherodactylus coqui, assembly GCF_035609145.1. Taxonomy (NCBI): domain Eukaryota; kingdom Metazoa; phylum Chordata; class Amphibia; order Anura; family Eleutherodactylidae; genus Eleutherodactylus; species Eleutherodactylus coqui. The sequence goes on from NC_089847.1 coordinate 69,662,128, forward strand.
GGTCCTATACTTGAACTAATAGCAACATAGATCTCATGATGCTGTAATTTCAGTATAAGCATGGTTGGCAGGAATTTGTGACCATACGGATGCTAGAATGTGGTACTACAGATGCCTGAATGAGTTCTTCTGTTTTTTCTACATTTAAGATCCAGTGCATCAACTGCATTAAAAGGCCCTATGTAAATTGTTATCACAATACACATTAGATTGTCAGCAGAACACGTCAATTTAGGCAAGATTGGCTGACGTTCTAATGTGTTTGGGGGTCTACCGGCTCTCTTCCAACAGCAAATATTGGGTGAAAAAGTCGGAAATGTTGGATTTCAACATGCTTGATGTTTTTTTTCTTGGGAGAGATAAGTCGCTACTAGAGATGAGCAAACCTACTCGGCTACGCCCCGTTTTCGCCCGAGCGCCGCGATTTTCGAGTACTTCCGTACTTGGGCGAAAAGATTCGGGGGGTGCTGTGGGTGAGTGGGGGGTTGCAGCGGGGAGTGGGGGGAGAGAGAGAGAGGGCTCCCCCCTCTTCCCCGCTGCTACCCCTCGCTCCGCCACACCTCCCCCCGGCGCCCCCCGAATCTTTTCACCCAAGTACGGAAGTACTCGAAAATCGCGGTGCTCGATCGAGTAATTACTCGAAACGAGTACGTTCGCTCATCTCTAGTCGCTACATATAAATTGTAGCATCACAGCTTCCCTTTCATATATAGTGCAACCTACTTGAATTGCAATCGTTTTAAGATTTGTCATCTGATTTCTTTTAGTTAGCAGTTAATACTGTTCCTCAAGGCTCTGAACAAGGAGATTGGAGCTCCGTTAGCAATATATATTGTAAAAATTGTATTTTCTCACTTTGTGACACAAATCTATTAAATCTTTTAATCTTTGGAGGCACACCTAAAAGGTTTTTAAACTCCCATGTCTTGTTGGGAAAGTGCTGGAAACCCTAGGTGGTGGATGCCAGTAGGCAACACTTCTTTTTTTCCCCTCCCTATCATCCTGCCATGATGTTGCTTAACAGTTGAAATTAAAACTGTCATACAAAATGTATGTGCATAGCAGCGTGATAATTACTTCAAATGGTGATTTCTTTATTGATAAGAGCCAAAAAAGAGATTGCTTCCCGAGTACAATCAATTAGCTAGTTTCTGACTGCATCTTCAAAGTGTTTAATAACCAGAATGGAAAAGACTGATAAAAAACATTTGGTTGCTTAGATTATACCAGTCCTCCTTTTCCTCCTTACTGTGGGGTTACTGTACTCCACACAGTGAAGAGGAGATTGAATGGAGCAATGGTCCCACAAGTCTACTTTCAATGAGACTGCATAGATTCCAGAGTTGGTGCCGTTCAGCTATTTCCATGAGCCCTATTGAAATGAATGGATCACTGACTGCAGATGCTCAGCCAGCGATCCATTCGCAGTGATGTCCCTGCGGGGAAGAGAAGCAATCCCCGCAGTGACAGGAGTCCTGTTCTCTAGATCAACAGGGATCACAGCAGTGATACCCCCATCAATTCGCAAGTTATCCACTGTGGATAGGGGATGACTTGCAATTGTGTTACAACCCCTTTAAACTTAAATTAATGGATGGATAACCTTTAACATTATCCAAAGCTCATTATAATTCAAGCAACCAAATGTTTCCTATCAGTCTTTCACGTTTTGGTTGTTAAAAACTTGACTTCCTGAGTACACTTAATTATCAATTGCAGTACAACCCCTTTATTTTTTTTACTTAAAGGAGATGTCCCGCGCCGAAACGGGTTTTTTTTTTTTAACCCCCCCCCCCCCCCCCCCCGTTCGGCGCGAGACAACCCCGATGCAGGGGTTAAAAAACCCACCCGCACAGCGCTTACCTGAATCCCGGCGGTCCGGCGTCTTCATACTCACCTGCTGAAGATGGCCGCCGGGATCCTCTGTCTTCATGGACCGCAGGGCTTCTGTGCGGTCCATTGCCGATTCCAGCCTCCTGATTGGCTGGAATCGGCACGTGACGGGGCGGAGCTACACGGAGCCCCATAGAGAAGAGAAGACCCGGACTGCGCAAGCGCGGCTAATTTGGCCATCGGAGGGCGAAAATTAGTCGGCTCCATGGGAACGAGGACGCTAGCAGCGGAGCAGGTAAGTATAAAACTTTTTATAACTTCTGTATGGCTCATAATTAATGCACAATGTACATTACAAAGTGCATTATTATGGCCATGCAGAAGTGTATAGACCCACTTGCTGCCTCGGGACAACCCCTTTAAATATATAATTTTAGCATGCACAGTAGCACATTAAGAAACTTACACAGGTTCCCTTTCTCTAATATGGTAGGTGGGAGGTAAAATTAGGACATGCTGAGTCTGCGGTCACATCCAGGACCTGCAGCCTAAGAGAGCCCAAAAGTTGTCTCTGCTCCATATGAAGACACTGTTACTATGATTTACAACTAATAGAGGGCCCTGTTACAGATCTTGCACTGGATCTTCAATTTTTTGGAGTCCAATACTAGTCAAGTGGGCTTTCTTCATTGCCCAGTGCCAATGACTAGCATATTTGATTGATGTTAGACAGTGGAGTCCTGCTTGACAAATTAATAGTATATAGCTTTGAAAGTAACTGAAGCCGTTGTATGTGAACAAGGAGGACTAGAACAAAGACAAAAAAGTGGCCGAATCAGGGAGGCTGTGGCTGCAAAGGTATGCAGCCTATTTTGCTGTAAGAACATGATGGGTCCACTTTTTTATGTATTAATGTAGCTAGCCTCCCCAGTATATGCAAGTTAGTGTTGTTACTTTGGTTAGTTATTCCTTTCTATCTGAAATTCCTAGTCTCTTTCTCGTCAGAAGGGTCATGTGATCTCAATTCTGAGCAGCTCAAATTTACTTGGATGTATGTTCCTCTGAACTAGTCAGTTTTGAGGTGGTCATAATCCCTGTGATGGGACCCTATCGCATATGGTCTCCAGAGGGGGACATAGACATTGCCATCACAGTTTTTGATGATGATCACGTGGTTCCTGTCACATTGTTTTGATGAGGGAGATGATAGTTCAGCCTCTTGACTGTATACTTATGGTCTGTAAGTTATTTATAAAAATATAGAACGTAATGATAGACTTTTTTCTGTAAGGCAGAGGTGGTACTGTCTCTAGATGCTCATGTAATACTATACTAATGCATCATGGGGTTGGAAGCGCAGAACTGTGAAAGTGAAAGCACAGCATTAAGATGGTGCCTGATAAGTATCAAACAGGGGCTGCAGTATATAGAAGTGACTGCAATCTACAGAGGAGATGTCCAGAGTGTGACAAGCACGCAGGTGGAGGGTGCGCAGCAAAATGTGTTTTCGCCAGAGTGGCTCTTTAATTTGTTGTGTTTCAGTGAGGCATAAAATTGTCACACTTTATACATGGATTATATGACATCACCACCTTCATATCATCTTAGTATAACTTATATTTTGAATATACATAGTGGGATAGTTGGTAAACTAATAAGGAATGCATTATTTTGGTAATAACGTGTTAAATATATTGAGAATGTTTGCTAAAGAACACGGTGCAATTTGAATAGGTCTCCATGGAAACATTGTAGGATTTTGACAAATAAAAGTGCTATTATTGGAATAATTAGCAAACACATTTAATTGTGAAGTCAGCTAGCACACGTGCTACTTGGTCCTAGAGGGTGATTTTAGCTCTTCATTTCACTGCACAATTTGCCGACACTCAAATCCTAGTGGTCTTCAGCTTTTATGAGATTAAACGCAACATCAGAACACCACAGGACAGTAAAGGTGTCTTTACACAGGGCAATTGTCACCCAAGTAATCGTTGAAAACGGTGAATTCGGGCGATAGTCGTTCCAGCCATCGATGGGTCACTGAGCGAGAAACTGTTAACCCAAGAACCAAGTAGTCGATGAATGACTGTCTGTTTCCAGTGAATGGAGTGTGGTGGCCAGAAGAGGTCTCTAGCCATTCTGTCTCCATTCTCTGAAGTACTATTACTCCTGTGTGACATCACAGGAGCATTAGTTGGTGCGACGACTGTCAGGTGTGTATGCACCTGACAGTCATCCCATATAAAGATATCTTAAGAATTACATTTAAAAAATGTGCAACATCTGTTAATGTCCAGCAGATTGTTGTAAAAATTAATTAGACTCCTTAAGTGATGTGTGTAACAATATCTAATGGAGCACACAGTGATCAATACCCCACAAAATGCCACCTGCAGGGGTGCAGCTCACCAGCCCTCCTTGCTGCCGGGGTAAGGATTAAATAGAAAAAAATTATACAACAAAAAAGAAAACTTAATTCTCATTCCAAGTGATAATGTTGTCCAAGTGGACTAACTAACCACACAGTGCTTGCAACAGTAATCTCAGTGCTTTACAACAAGGTACAGTACCTTGGGATGCGAGTGCCTCAGTTTGCGAGTTTTTTGACTTGCGAGCAGGCTCTATCCCGAATTTTTGCTCTGATTTACAAGCAAAAACTTGGGGTACAAGCCTGCTTGCAAGTTGAAAAATTCGAAGGCTGAGGCTCGGGGGGGATCTATACTCGCCTGTCACCAGCGTTTCATCCTCGCGATGGTCTATGGTGCTGCTGCAGGTTGTCGCTCCTTCCTCCACGCCGACTCAGAGCATTGATTACCAATCAGAGCTTAGCTTGCTTGAGGTGGGGCATTCAAGCCTGCAGCAGTGCCGTAGATCATGGATAATGAAAACAAAGATCTGGTTTCATTATACCTAATGGAGGATACCAGAATGTACCGTACAAAAGTAGATCATGGAGGGACGCCAGTGCTAGGTGAGTATTTGATCTTTTTTTTTTTTTTTTACTTGCAGTTAGTTTCCTTATTGAAATGCATTGGAATGCATTAATGGCGTTTCAATGCATTTCAATATGGAGAAGTGCTTTGACATACGAGTTTTTGGGCTTAAGAGCTCCGTCTCGGAACAAATTAAACTCATATGTCAAGGCACCACTGTATTATGTGTCTTCATGTGGCACTTTTGGTTTGAAGCTATTGTCAATTTTTTTGTCTGGATTATAAGCAGACTTCTAACATATAGCTACTAAAAATATCCAAAAGTGGGCACACTGAGTGCTGTTGGCAAACTAGAAACAGCAATTTATGGTTTTTCCTGGAAGAATTACTAAAAATAGACATTTAGAGCTCATTCCCACAAATGTAAATATGCTCTGTATTACATACATAATACGCTGTGAATATAGCCCATAGATTTTACATTTTTTGGTCACCTGAAAAAAAACACAGCATGTCCTATCATGGTGCATATTATGCACTGAAACTGTCAATTGAAAGCAATGGGCTTGTGAAATATGCAGGAAACCTGCATGTTCACTGTGTATTTACGCAAGAAATCAATGCAATACAGATTGATCGAAATACGGAGGAAATGGGCGTTTTTCACAGTGTATTTACACTACCAAAAAACCGCCGATGCCCATGTGAATGAGCCCTTAGATGTATGATGATAGATACAGACAATATTGGTGGAGTCAGCTGACCATCTATAGGATAATGTATACAACCCAATATAGACATTAGAGCATTACGACCCAATATAGACAAATAAAATGACTGTCTTTGTCAGTAAATTTGTAATTTCCACTTTATGAACATGCATGCACAATACAGTAGGCAGATGTACCTTTCTTTTCTACCGCCAAATAAATGCATGATGGTCAAATAGCAAATCTGTGTAATTTAGCAAAAATCATTTCATGCTTACCCGCAAGTGCTTTAATTCTAGATCTTTCAAACAGACGTGCAGAACTATTTTCATTGTCCCAGTCATCATCATTGGCTAGATCCCATCTGTTGTTAATATCATTGTATTGTTGTTGAATTTCCAAGCTGTTATAATCTGTTGGTGAAAGTGGGCTACTCATGACTGCAACGATGATATCAAAGGAGAGTACAATAAGAATGAATTTCGCTCAAAAGTGAGTCCTTAGCCTAGGAAAAAAAGGCAAATATTGTAAGCATGGAGCCCTATACAGAAGATTTACAAATCAAATGTTTATATTTTCTTACAGGTAGTAATCTCAATCATTGGTATTACTTGTAAGAAGCAAAATCTTTAGACTATGTTTAACAATTACATAGATTTTCAAAATGTTAGACACTGTAAACTTGGGCGAGCATAAAGGACAGTTTTGGAATTGGAAGTGAAAAAGTAGAAACTCTTCATACAAGTCGACCTGAAAGCAAAGAAACTAAAATTACTGCAAGCAAGTGAGATAAGTGAGCAACGTGACCAACAACTTAAGAATGAGCTGGAAAGAGCCCCATCAAAGGTTGCAGAGACCTAGGAACAGCATGAGATGCTAATTCAAAAAGATAGTGAGCCAGTACATCAAGGGTAACAGAGACCCTGTAACAGCATCAGGCCTGCATTCAAAAAAGAGGGCAAGAGCCAATGCATCAAGGGCATCAGAAATCACAGAACAGAGTGAGGCCCAAGTATTGCAGGAAAGTGTTACCACTACTTCAAGGGCTACAGAAACCCCAAAACTGCATGGGACCAAAATTCAAAATGTGGGAAAGAGCCAAGGCATCGAAGGCTTTGGAGACATTGGAACAGCATCAGGCCCCAATTCATAAAAAGAAAGACAGAGCCATCAAGGGTGGCAAGACTACCCGGGCATATAAGCGGGTATTAAATCAAATGTCACAATTCAAACTGTTGATTGTATACTCCTCAGCTTTTCTGTCTACTGATATATTGTCAGAAGATGGAGCAAAATTCACCTTGTCTGTTTTGTGATCAAAAAGGTCATGAATTACTAGAAATGGTCTCTTAGTAATTCAACTTACTTCTTATTTGCTTTATCTCTCAATTTCTTATTTCAAACATGTACCAAAACTCATATCTGACTAGAAGCCATAGGAAGGATGATATTCTGTAAAATTTGTTCCGGTCCATTAATCATACAAGCCCCATATTCCACACTGGCCCCACAGTTGTAATGGTTGTGCAACTGCTGACCATTTATAAAGGCTCATTTACACGAGACGAATGATTGTTCAGCTCATCATCCATCGTTTATGCTGCATGGATGAGGAGCTGAACGATGAGCATTCAGTGTAATAGCAGCCGTTCAGTAACTGCTATGTTAAGTGAATGGAGAGAAATCTCCTCCTGCCGCACCACTGTGAGCCAACGATACTCGCTCTTCTGCAGCACGGGAGCGAGTATGTGCAGGGACGAGTGTCTGGCATCGATTGCCCGACATTCGTCCTGTGTAAATGGGCCTTAAAGCAGTGGCTGAAAACTTGAGTTATAACGCTACTTTCCATTGTGACATTATAACATACCTAAAGAATACAAATTGAGGATGTAATGTTTTTAGAGCAACTTTCATAACAAATGATAATTATTAATAAAGAATAATAATAAGCTTGCTTTATTTAGCACCAACATATTTTGCAGCACTTTACAAATCAGAGGATACATGTAAAGACAAAATCAGACCTTACAAACAGTTCTAAGCTAAAAGTATTTAAACATTAGGAGTTACAATCCTGCTAGCAAGAGCTTAAAATCTATGAGAAAATGGATGTGACATGAAGTAGAACTGCTTGTTCTGTACAATAGTTCAGACATCTTTTAAATAAGTAATTTTGTGTACATAAAATTGAATGAGCTGATCACCAGCTAGTATTTATCTATGCACATCTGGTCAGTTTATTCATTATATCTTATTTCCACTCAGAGCTTGTTGTTATGCATGTTTAGTCTGAAGTGTTCTTCGCACCTTCTCTGAGGATGGTCTAAACACCTGTATTCCCTGTCTGCATCTTATGCAGACCGCCTGTCCTCTTCCCTTTTGACAAGTGTGACCTCTAGATATCTGATGTCTTGTGTGTTGTAAGGTGGGTGATGCCTGACACTGTTCCTTTTATGTCCATTCGTTGTCTGACTCTTTCCCCTTGGCATGAGGACATGCGCTAGCTATTGTTTCATATCTGTATGCATGATAGTTCTGAGTGGGGTTCCTATTCTGTATTATTGGTGTGAACGGCTACCTGTTCTGTGTGTCTGAGCAGGTGTCCAGACATGAGGTGTGAACGGTTCTGTTCTGTGTGCAGGTGTGAACAATGTGTCCTGTGTTAAAGGCTTCTCTCCAGGTACTGAATCAGAAATCACAGTGTGAATAGGACAGTGCCTTGATGCAAAGTGAAAATTAAATGGCAATCAAATCTATAAAGGGGAACTCACCTGGCGCCAAGCGGGGTTCCCCGTTGGAGAAACAAACTCCCTGCTAGCACCTGAGGTCCCGGCAGGCTCAAATAATGTGAGTTTTATTTTTTTTTAATCCCACAGACGATCCACGGAACATGGAGAGCAGCAAATAGGAAACCCCCAATTAAACATAAGATGGGGAAAAATGCAGATAAGAAATGCACTCTTGCTGTGATGGAATGGCAGTGAAACACTCAGTATTCAATTGACGTGCACAGGACCTCTACTATACCTTTGTATGTTCTTCTGTTAGTTTTAGTAGAAATGCATCAAAAGAAAATTGGGGCATTCTGAATTGCATCCCGCTTTTCTCTGATGTAAGCTCCATGCTTGGGGCCTAATCTGTGAGGGTACTTCTATTGCAATGTCTGTGGAATAAACTTGATAACTAGATACCCACAGAAATAAATAAGATATCTATATGTAAGTAATCAAAAGGTGCCCGGGGGTGGGAGATTCATGTCCCCTGCGTTTCGGTGTAGAACTATGACCTCAGCTGTCACAAGTTATTCATTTCCACCCTAATTAACATCCTATTTTTAAACCACTCTAATTAGCTTTTCTTGCCATGTGACCTAATTAACAACTCTACAATTATCTCATCTGTAAAAAAAAAAAAAAAAAAAAAAATAGCAGAGGTTGAGAGAAGAGATGAGGACAGGGACAGCAAAAATAGTTTTCCCTTACAATTTAGTATAACAGGTGAGATTAGTTTTAGTTTTATGCATTGATATTAATCAAATTGTTATTGAACATTCACTTTCTATTCTTCCTGTTCTTAAAGGGGTTGTCCCGCGCCGAAACGGGTTTTTTTTTTTTTCAACCCCCCCCCCGTTCGGCGCGAGACAACCCCGATGCAGGGAGGTAAAGAAAGCTCACCGGAGCGCTTACCTGAATCCCCGCGCTCCGGTGACTTCTCTACTCACCGCTGAAGATGGCCTCTTCCTCCGTGGACCGCAGCTCTTCTGTGCGGTCCACTGCCGATTCCAGCCTCCTGATTGGCTGGAATCGGCACGTGACGGGGCGGAGCTACACGGAGCTACACGGAGCCCCATAGAAGACTGCAGAAGACCCGGACTGCGCAAGCGCGGCTAATTTGGCCATCGGAGGGCGAAAATTAGTCGGCACCATGGAGACGAGGACGCCAGCAACGGAACAGGTAAGTATAAAACTTTTTATAACTTCTGCATGGCTCATAATTAATGCACAATGTACATTACAAAGTGCATTATTATGGCCATGCAGAAGTGTACAGACCCACTTGCTGCCTCGGGACAACCCCTTTAAATATATGCAGTGCAGCAGAACAGGTGTGAGCTGTACTTAATGTATTGCACAAGGTTTCTGTTGGCAAGTAACACTAGTTTTGTATTGCTCATACATCCTTGTCAGTGCAATAGGAAGTTTTGCTAGATAATTCACACTGACTCATCTAAGGGCGAATTCATGGGAGATGTGGTTGAAGGCTTTGAGCCATGGTAGACAGTAAAGCAAAATAAAATTCAAAAGTCACAAGATCATTTTGTAATTTATCAACATATGATATGCTATTATGATACTAAATCTCCCATTAGGATCATATGAACCAGACCATTGTCTAGTGATGTGACATTACTACCTGGTGTTTTAAACAAAAGTCTGGAGATGGGGCGGAAGTATATTTGAAAGGTTTTCATTTGCATATCCCAAGATACTCAATCTCTTTAGCACTGAGGAATCTCTGGAAAAAATCTTGCTTCAAGGAACTCCTACCAATATTCTCTTTTTTTTCAAAAAGATAAAAAAGCTTAAAACGTGTAATATATAGGTTGCAGTAAAATTTAATTCAGACCCCCAAATTCATTCAGACTCTAGACATCAGACCCCAGATGTCAGACACCAAATTAATATGAACTCCAGATGTGAGACACCCAAATTAATTCAGGTCTCCTACTGCAAAATTAATTCACGCCTAAGATGTCAGACACCACAACTATAATTCAAACTTGAGTTGTTAGACCCCCAAATTAATACAATTTCCAAATTTCAGACCGCAAAATTAACTCGAACCTCATACCACAAAATTAATTCTGATCACAGACTTCGGAATTTACGATTTATTCAGATCCCACACCCTAAAATTATACTGGGCTTGTCAGCTCTCCTTATATTTCGGTCAGGTAACAGCCACAGGTTTCCTATCTTAGGGTGCATTCCCACGAACGTATATCGGCTCGGTTTTCACGCCGAGCCGATATACGTTGTCCTCGTGTGCAGGGGGGGAGGATGGAAGAGCCAGTAGCAGGAACTGAGCTCCCACCCCCTCTCCGCCCCTCTGCACTATTTGCAATGGGGAGAGGCGGGGCGGGACTAATTCTCGGAACTTAGCCCCGCCCCGGGCCTGCCTCTCCCCATTGCAAATAGTGTAGGGAGGCAGAGAGGGGGTGGGAGCTCAGTTCCTGCTCCTGGCTCTTCCATCCTCCCCCCCCCCCCACCCCCTGCACACAAGGACAACGTATATCGGCTCGGCGTGAAAACCGAGCCGATATACGTTCGTCTGAATGCAGCCTTAGTCATTAAACACTGAGATGGGAATACGCCTTTAAGCTGGTCATACTTTTAAAACACTTGCATGTATGTGTGGTTTGGCCTAGGATGCATGTGTTCTCAGTGGCTACATTAGAGTAGGAGTACTTTTACAAGGAGCAATAATCACCCAATAGCTCAAAAGACTGATTACAGGCAACTGTCGACCAAACAGGGCAATTGAGTGGGATTTTCTCACTCATATAACCTGGCTTCATTCCGCCTCCATTCAGTGAGTAATCATTTCTTCTGTGTAAATGCATTGGAGCAATTAAGATTGGGACGGCTGTCGGGTGCTTGAGTCAGCCGACAGTCATCCTGTATAAAAGTACCCTAAGCCACGGTCAGAAACCTTTTGCGGCATCTTATGTCCCCTGAGAGTAAAGACCCATTTAGATGGGAAGAGTGTCAGGCAAACTATGCCTGACACGTGTCCCTGCACGTACTAGCTCCCGTGCATCTGCACCACATTGGTAATTCTGTACCACATCCACTAAATGTGAACAACACCTTACAGTGTAGTCTAGTGTTTTCTACCATGTTTCAGTACCACTAACTATAGGCAAAGATAGGTGTGACTATAGGGGATGCGGTTGCTACTGGGCCCAGGACCCTTAGGGAGCTCATAAGGCCTATCTTCTCTATACAGTAAGCCTAGTAATATGAATAAAGCATTATAGTTGGGGGCCCTGTTACAGATTTTGCATTGGGGCCCAGAAGCTTCAAGTTACGCCTCTGGGCAAAGAGATTTTTACATTTTCAAACCCTCTATGCAATCTTCCTTCTCTTTAACACCTGAACATATATTATTTTTTTTGTATAGTTTAAAAAAATGAATATACATTTTTAAATGGGTGCTTTTCAGTATTCAAACCTGAAGACTCCCATGTTGCAGGCAGTGGCTTTTCACACTTAACTAATAGTCTTGCTGGACAACTCCTTTGCCAAACTAATGTTATAGGTTTTTGTTGCTTGACTTGTATTCCTGATTAGCTCCACCCTTGGGCTTCCTATTAAAACCTCATCCTTCCACTTCCTCCTTGTGAGATTATTGTGCTCAAGCCTTAGAGCCCTTTTATGCTAGCCGACACATGAGATATATATATATATATATATATATATATATATATATATATATATATATATATATAATGTATATTTTAAATGAGCACCAATCTTGCAGACCAGCACTTGCTTGCATTGCCTTTACATAGGTCAATTCAGACTGTACAGGACAAATGTTTTGGAACTATTATTGTTTGTCCCGATTTACATAGGGAGATGTGCAGCCGAGAATGGCTCGTTTGTGCAGACAGAAAAATGTATCATTCAGCTGACGAATAAGCATCTGAATATTAATGAACGCTTGTTCATGATCACTGGACACGTGTAAAAAGACTATTGATCTAGCTCAATACTTCCATAGTTTTCCTCTACAATGGATGCTATGATTACCTGTGTACCAACCACTGCTAAGTATTTACTATACTTCTGGCTTTCTCCTTACCAACATTACTCTGTATACAGTGGGGAAAAAAGTATTTCCCAGGTCGTCTCCACGACAGCACCACCTGAGATCGCCTTCCTCCTGATAGGACAGGAAACACACAAAGAGGTTAAAATCTCTCCCCCACCCTGTCCCCCGTCCCCCCTTCCTCAGTGTTTTCCTGCATCACCGAGAGGGGCTGGTGGAGACGCCAGCCTGAAGGTCTTACTGGCGGATCGGAGGGCAGTGCTCCAGCCTGCCCTCCCTTCCTGCAGAACGACTCCCGGAACGCCACATGGGGTGGTTCCCCCGGGCCAGGTTCTTCCCACGGCGGCCCATGGGGGGTTCAAAGCGGGGTTCCAGCTCTCCTCAGACGTTGGCTTAGGATCGAGCGCGCGCGCTTCCTGCTTCCCCTTAACGAGCACAGAGGGGGGGCGGGGCGCCATGTCAGGTGACTAGCGCGATGACGTCATCGCGGCCGGAGCTTGGAGGGGGCAGGGCTTAAAATTAAAGGCGCCAAATTTGAAAAAATGAAAAGGAGCCTGAGAGAAGAGCGCGCTGAGCAACTAAGCCACTCAGTGAGTATATGGCTTTCTGCCCCAAGAGTGTCTGCAGCACCAGTAATAAAGACATGAGTGCTCCAGGACCAGAGGTTGCGGAATGTTCAGCCGCAGCAACCGTAAGTAGCCAGTGGGGCAAAACAAGGCATGCATATTCGTGTATATTATTTGTGAATGTTGCATCCTTACACGCAAAAATGTTTTGTTTATCTGCCAGGGAGATAAAAAGGATGCCCCTCCCAGATCCAAGGCGAAAAAATGCGCAGAATGCGGCGCAAGACTACCGGCTTAGCATGTGAGGTCATTATGCAAAACATGCATAGCCAAACTAGTCAAGGAGGAATCGGGGGGATTCCTCGAGGACATCAGGAAGCTTGTCCAAGAGGAAGTACGGTCATCCCTGACGACTCCAAAAACGCCACCAATGGGGGCATCAGGGGCGAAACGCCGGAGAAAGGCGTATAGCCCAGAGGAGCACTCAGAGTTCAGGATCAGAACCAGAAGAGCTGGTGCTCGAGGAGTCCTCAGAAGAAGAGGACTATAAAAAGTACCTCTTCCACAGAGAAGACCTAAAGGAACTTATTAAATCCGTTAGAGCCACGCTAAAGATGGAAGAACCCAAGGAACCCCGCACCATACAAGACGAGGTCTTTGGGGGAGAGGCGGAAGCATACCTTCCCGGTCCACAGCAATATATCCAAACTGATACACAAGGAGTGGAAGAAACCCGACACTGGATCCTTCTCCTCCTGAGGGGTTAAGAGACGCTACCCGTTTGAGGAGGGGGTATGCTCGAGTTGGGAAGAAATACCCAGAGTGGACATCCCAGTGCCTAAAAGGACAACCTTGCCCTTAGACGCCACACAATTAAGAGATCCAATGGATCGGAAGGCGGAGGGCCTATTAAGAAGATCCTGGGAGGCAGCCGCCAGTACGCTCAGACCAGGGGTCGCAGCCACGTGTGTCGCTAGGACCCTGGGGGTATGGCTAGAACAGCTGGAGCTGCATATCTCAAACAAAACACAGAGGGAACAAATTATAGATTCCCTCCCTATACTGAAAATGGCCACCAATTTTTTGGCAGACGCAGCGGCGGAGTCTGTGAAACTCTCAGCGAAAACAACGGCCCTAACCAACTCTGCCAGAAGAGTCCTGTGGCTGAAGTCATGGTCAGGCGACCTGGCATCAAAAAATAAATTATGCTCGCTCCCTTTTCATGGCCAGTTCCTCTTCGGTCCGGATCTGGACAAGATACTAGAAAAGACATCAGATAAGAGGAAAGGATTCCTGGAAGAGAAACAGTATAAAGGGAAGACCTTCCGGGCCCCAGCACAGCAGCCGGAACCATATAGAGGCAAGGGCAAGACGGGCCGCTGGAGTTACCCCCAAGGGGGGCAGAGGGAGGAATTTCCTCTTTAACTCTCACCAGGGGGATCCAACCAAGCAGAAGCCCTGACGCCATCCCAGTGGGGGCGAAGCTGCAAAGCTTTGCGGATTGATGGGCCTCAGTGTGCAGGAGCCCATGGATCCTGGAGATCCTGCAGCAGGGATACAGAATCGAACTGGTGTCCCTCCCCAAGAGAAGATATGTCACTACCAGAGGTCCAGCGCAACAACTGCACCCGCTCCAGCAGGCGGTTCAGGACCTACAACGTCTAAAAGCAGTGTCCTTTGTGCCACAGAGAGAAGAGACCTGGGGGCATTTCTCCAGACTCTTCTTAATAGAAAAACCTGGCGGAGGCGCACGCATGATGATAAATCTAAAACCCCTGAACATTTTCGTCAAATATCGGAAGTTCAGGATGAAATCAATCACTTCAGCAGTAAGGTTGATCCCCAAGGGAGCCTACATGGCATCGATCGACCTGAAGGACGCCTATTTTCATGTACCAATCCACAAGGACTCCCGAAAATACCTAAGGTTCGCGCTAGAGATGGGCAAGAGGACAAGACCTCTCCAATTCAGATGCCTGCCCTTCGGAATCTCTTCGGCACCCCGCATTTTCATGAAAATCATGGCGGAGGTCGCAGCCTACCTGAGGCAGAGGTCGATTCTCATAGTCCCCTATCTGGATGACATCTTAATGATAGCCGAGTCCAGGGAACTCCTAGCAGAAAACCTGGCAACGGTGCTCAACCTACTACAATTTTTAGGATGGATAATAAATTGGGAGAAGTCCAGCCTAGACCCCAGCAGGGAGAAGGTGTTTTTGGGCATAACACTCGATTCAGAAGCTCAATGCTCTTTCCTCCCCGAGTCAAAAGCGCAGAAGATCCGACAGATGGTAGAATCCTTCCTTCAAAGACTGTCATGCTCAATCCGGGAGGTTATGTCCCTCCTGGGAAGCCTAACATCATGCATCCCGGGGGTAGCATGGGCTCAGGCGCATACCAGACCTCTTCAATCAGCAGTTCTCTCGGCATGGGATGGCAAGCAATCCTCGCTAGAAAGGAGAATACAGATAAGGAACTCAGTGAAGGTATCCTTACGCTGGTGGACTTCCCCAGGGAATCTGCGAAGGGGTGTCCACTGGATGCAGAATCCGGCCATGCAGGTCACGACCGACGCAAGCTCCTGGAGATGGGGGGCGCACGTCGGAGACAAACTCCTACAGGGTCCATGGCCGCAGGGGATGAAACACCAGTCCTTGAACTACAGAGAGTTGCAGGTGATCTGGAAGACCCTCCAGCACCTGGGGTACGCGGTAAAAGACCAGCACATAAGAGTGCTATCAGACAATATCACGGCAGTCGCCCATATTCGGCATCAGGGGGGCACGAGGTCGCCAGCTCTACAAAGCATCTCACAAAGAATCTTTCGCTGGGTGGAGGGCCGCATCCTCTCATTATCAGCAGTACAC
The DNA here is from genome assembly GCF_035609145.1 of Eleutherodactylus coqui. Classification (NCBI taxonomy): domain Eukaryota; kingdom Metazoa; phylum Chordata; class Amphibia; order Anura; family Eleutherodactylidae; genus Eleutherodactylus; species Eleutherodactylus coqui. Next base: position 69,677,874 of record NC_089847.1, read on the forward strand.
CTGAAGGGATCCCTGAATCAGAGAGCAGACTTCCTCAGCCAAAGGCGTATAGACCCAGGGGAATGGTCTCTATCCCAGGAGGCATTCCGGATCATGACGGAGAGGTGGGGTCTCCCACAACTGTACCTGTTCGCATCCAGAAAAAACGCCAAAGTAGAGAACTTCTCCCTCAGACCGGAGGACCGGCCAACAGCAGTGGACGCCCTCAGCCAGGATTGGGGAGGAGAACTGGTGTACGCTTTTCCCCCAATTCTACTAATCCCAAGGGTACTGCAGCACTTCAGGTCACAGGCATGCACACTGATCCTAGTGGCTCCCTTTTGGCCAAGGAGAAGCTGGTTCAGCCTTCTCAAGAACCTAAGCATCCAGGAGCCTGTCACCCTTCCTGTTCACGCGAGTCTTCTAACACAGGGGCCTCTGAACCATCCCGATATAAGCAGACTCCACTTGACAGCCTGGATACTGAAGAATCCATACTAAGAGGCAGAGGATTCTCAGATAAGGTAGTCAGGACGCTATTGGCAAGTAGAAAAGAGACAACCAACCGCATCTACCAAAAGATCTGGAAGAGGTTTATCTCTTGGAGACAGGGGAAGGACTCCTCGAGCAGCGGTGCTGACATCCCCTTAATTCTGGACTTCCTGCAGGAGGGACTGGACATGGGCCTCTCCCCGAGCACCCTAAGTGTCCAGACAGCAGCCCTTAGCGCCCTATTCGAAACTAAGCTAGCGGGAGATAGGTGGATCAGTAGATTCCTGACGGCGGCAGATAGGTTGCGACCTAGACCTACTAATATGTCCAGACTGGAACCTAAATTTGGTCTTGGGGGCTATGTTGGCAGAACCCTTCAAACCAATTGAGGGGCTCTCAATAAGAACGCTCACAATTAAAACAATTTTCCTAGTGGCCATTTCATCAGCTAGACAGGTTAGCGAGCTACAAGCCCTATCCATCCGCCACCCGCTCCTCAAAATAACGGACACCAAATTAGTCTTCAAAATGGACCCGACCTTCTTGCCTAAAGTAGTGTCTCCATTCCATAGGGCCCAGAATATAGTAATTCCCTCATTGTTCAATAACCCAAAAAACGAGAGAGAGAGAGCCCTAAATTGCTTAGACGTCAGGAGAGCGGTCCTGAAGTATATCGATGTCACAGGTCCATGGAGGCAGGACGACAACCTGTTCATCCAATTCTCAGGCCCCAACAAGGGGGAAAAAAGCAGCTAAAAGCTCTATAGCCCGATGGATCCGCTTAGCCATTAGCGAATCATATAGGACCCTGGGGAAAGAGGCCCCTGCGGCTCTTAAAGCCCACTCCACGAGGGCAGTAGCGACTTCATGGGCCGAGCATAGCTCGGCATCCATGGAACAAATATGCAAGGCAGCAGTGTGGAAAAAACCACACACTTTTGTCAGACATTATAGGGTAAAGGTGCACCTTGATGAGGACATGACCTTCGGTCGTAAAGTCCTCTTGGCGGCAATCCCACCCTAGAAATAGCTTTAGTTGGTATGTCTCAGGTGGTGCTGTCGTGGAGACGACCTGGGAAAAGGGTGATTATACCTACCCGATAATCGGGTTTCCAGAAGTCTCCACGACAGCACTCGTACATTTCTTCCCCCCCAAAAAAAAATTATAAATACATTTTTACATATACCAGATAGGTAAAAAAATTTAAGTTAGCTCCTACCCTGGCAGTTTCGTTATAATACACCGAGGAAGGGGGGACGGGGGGGGGGGGGGGAGATTTTAACCTCTCGGTGTGTTTCCTGTCCTATCAGGAGGAAGGCAATCTCAGGTGGTGCTGTCGTGGAGACTCCTGGAAACACTATTATCGGGTAGGTATAATCACCCTTTTAGTCAGATACCAATTGTACAAGTTCTTCCACTTAAAAAGATGAGAAGCCTGTAATTGATATCATAGGTAGACCTCAACTAATGAGAGACAACATGAGAAAACACATTCAGAAAATCAGTCTGATTTTTAACGAATTTATTTGTTTTCTCATGTTGTCTCTCATAGTTGAGGTCTACCTATGATGTCAATTACAGGCGCCTCTCATCTTTTTAAGTGGGAGAACTTGTACAATTGGTATCTGACTAAATACTTGTTCCCCACTGTACTTGTGGACTTAACTCTGACTGATTACTGTTCTACTATGCTTTATCTAATCCCACCATTACTGATACCGGTTTTCCAAGCCCTGGCTTGCTTCTGTCCTCAACTTGTAACTATCACAGTACTTGGGATCTGAATCATTACTCCAGACTTTTACGTTGTGTCTGCAAAGCAGTAAACTTGTCTGTCGTTGTGATTGAATGTGTGCCCTCTGCACCAGTATCCTTTTTTCCTATTCTTCTGCCTCATTGACTGCCATCAATTTAAGTGGATGCTTAATATAAATATGGCTTTTATTCATTGCTATATATTTCTGCACAGAAACTATTAGTTACAAATGATTTCTACCACTTTACATATTGTCAAATAGGAAAAAGCAACAGTTCAGTGGCTGCTGCTGTCACCAGACACACAGTTGGATGAATGGAGTACTTTTATTATAGATAAGGCCGCCTGCAGACAGCCGGGTCGGATCCGACAGCGAGAATTCTCGCTGCGGGACCTGACCTAAGCGCCTGCAGAGAGCAGCGTGTACTCACCCGCGGCCCGACTCTTTCATGTGGCGGCGCATGCACAGGTGAGTAAAGTTTCTGTGCGGGGCTCTATGAGAAATAAAGCATGCCACCATTTGTTTGCCGCACGAGATTTTGCACGGCCAAACTGCGGCTGTCTGCATAGGATAGCGTTTGCTAACGCAATCCTATGCAGGCTTTCAGCGGCGGAAATCCCGCCGCAGAATTTCTGCCCATCTGCAGGCGGCCTAACCGGTTTCGGCATCAGACAGTGCTGAAACATGTCCTTCATAATTAAAATACAAGTGATCCCTCAAGTCTTTCTTAGGCCATTATGACTTGAAATCAGATTCCACATACCATATAATGCCACAGACAGTCCAGGTCTGTGGCATGCAAACTTTGCTGGAATATCCAGTATTAGGCCTTTTCACACTAGTGTCTTCATTTCTGTTTTGCTGTTCTGTTGTGAGAACAGCCAAACGAAAAACGTTTCCATTTTAAAGCCCGAAGCAAGGTAGTAGAAAGTCTTCAGTTTCATTCTGTTTCAGTATTTTTTGTCTCCATTCCGTTTTTACACTGGATCAAAAGCACACACTACTTAGTTTTTGTTTCCAGTTTTGGAAACAGAATATAGATGGTTCCTTTTATGATTGCATTGATGGAAGTTGAAGACAATGTAGAAAATTCACTAAGCCTGCCATTTCCTGCGCCAGGCTTAATACAATTTCCCGAGGGGCACTGTGTATTTAGCCCTGCACTGTGCGCCTAGACAGAAATGTACGCCAGGTTCCTGTTGTACGTTTCTGGTATAATTTAAGATGCCTTTCTGTGCGGCCACACCCTCTCTAACAAGCCCCACCCACATTTTTTTAAAAAACCTCTCCCGGCGCACAAAGGAGCAAAGTTGCCAAACAAATTTCTGGCATAAAATCTTTCATCTGTTCTCCAATATGTTTTTTAGTGGTGGTGGCTCAGCATCTTTGCCTTGTAGTGCTGAGGTCATAGAATCAAATATCATCATGGACATTAACTTTTTGAAAAACTCCATACAGCAATCACCCTTGGTGAAACTACAACTCCAGCATTGCCAGTCAGCAGTGCTAACCACTGAGCCACCATGCTTATAATAATAATCTTTACTTGTATAGCGCCAACTTATTTCGCAGCGCTTTCAGGCATGGATAAATGCAAAACAATACAACAATTAAAATGTGAGGTACATTTGGTTTGACATAAATGGGTTGGGGGTGGTACAGGAGGTGCAAGGGGTGGGGGGTGGGGGCAAGGCATGGGGAACACCGGCAATAGGGGATTTTATGTGGAGATCAATTATTAGAAGGCAAATGGGGTGGGGCGCCATAGGGAGGGATGGGGGACTAGATCGGGAGATTTGGTATGCTTCCCTGAAGAGGTGCGTTTTTAAGGCACGTCTGAAATTTTGATGCATCGGGAATTGTCCGGATGCCTTGGGGTAGAGCGTTCCAGAGGATGGGTGCTGCTCTAGTGAAGTCCTGGAGGCGAGCATGTGAGGTTCGTGTTACAGGGGTGTTTAGTCTGAGTGTGTTAGCCACATCATCATGGACATTAACTTTTTGAAAAACTCCATATAGCAATCGCCCTTGGTGAACCTACAACTCCAGCATTGCCAGGCAGCAGTGCTAACCACTGAGCCACCATGCTTCTTCTTTCATTGCCATGTTCTATACTGTTCTTTACATGTGCCAGGATGAGTGGCTCATATAGATACCAGGCGGCCCCACATTTTCTAGTATACTGTACAGACCCTGAAAAAGCTTCTGTTCTCAATATAGAAAGTGATTTAAGAGTTTTCACTAGTGCTTCCTGACTTACATATATACTAGATTGACCCGATCCTCACTACGTGAATATAAAATGTTTTGAAAAAGGATTGCAAATTTTTTAAGAATTGTCGAGCCAAAGATTCGGCTTAAACTGTTCGCTGTGCACGGCTTGGTCTTCCACATTTTGGGGGCATGGCAACAGTCAAACTAGTAAGCACTTGATATAACGGCGCTTAACAACACTTAACTCTCCCTGGCGGCAAGGTTGACTGAAGCACACCACCACTGCTAGACTTAACATAGGAACTTTGACCTGGCCTGACAGGTCACTCAATGTATCAAATTTAAATTTTATGATTTTACGGCAGTGATAAGGATGTCACAAATCTTATGACAACCAAAGGTCACGCAAAGAGGTCAAAGTGTGGTGCGAGAAAAAGCCTATAGGCTTTTTCATATTAAATAAGTAAGACTGCACATAACAGCTCTTATCTCAATCACATACGTAGCAATATGCATACTTAGCGATAGGCCGGCTCACACAGCTGTAAAGCGCTGCGTTAAGGACTTTTTACACCACGCTCATGTGAGCCTGGCCTTAGGCTGGGTTCACACAGGGTAAAATTGCCGCGCAGACCTTCCACTGCATTTTCAAATCCACCAACATGTCAATTGTATCGCCAATCTGCTGCCGTCTTGCTTCTCTCTATGGAGTGAGATTTCCGCAGTGGAATAAGGCAGCTTCAAATCCTGCACCAAATTTCTGCCGTGGAATTTCCATGCAGTCCCACTCGGGATATTCCGCAAACTTTCCACCCCATGTGAACCCATCTAAAGGTCTCATTCACATGGGCGGATTGTCACCATGTATTTCTTGTGCGTAACACGCAGTGAATGGAGGCAATTAAAGTCTATGGACTTTCATTCTACCATTCACACCTGCGTTGGAGCTGTGAGGGGACTATGCGTATAAAACACAGGAGAAATAAATTGCAGCATGCTCTAATTCTCTGCGTTTCATACACAGCCCTTGAAGGGCTCTAGAGATGAGCGAACGTACTCGGTAAGGGCGATTTCACAATCGAGCACCGCGATTTTCGAGTACTTCACTACTCGGGTGAAAAGTACTCGGGGGCGCTGTGGGTGAGCGGGGGGGTTGCAGCGGGGAGTGGGGGGGGAGAGGGAGAGAGAGAGGGCTCCCCCTTGTTCCCCGCTGCTACCCCCCACTCCCCTCTGCAACCCCCGGCCCCACAGCGCACCCGAGTACTTTTCACCCGAGTAGTGAAGTACTCGAAAATCGCTGTGCTTGATTGCGAAATCGCCCTTACCAAGTACGTTCGCTCCTCTCTAAAGGGCTCTGTAGCGTCGTACTAACACGGCCGTGTTAACGAGCCTTTACACAATGGCTTGCTATAATTTTTATTTTTCAGTCTACTTTACACACTAAACAATAATGATATATATTTGTATAGCTCCAACATATTGCAGCACTTTACATGTTTTGGTCTTAAAGGATCAGACACTTTTTAGGGATTTCACCCATCTGGTGTTTTTTTCTGCCCTATTTTTTTTTCTTCAGCTACCAGAATTTTTTGCAGTTTTTTTTCCCCCCCGTGACATATAGGGCTATTTTATTATATCTTTTTCTCACTGAGTTTGTATCTGTTTAGTTTTATTAGGGGTAAAAAGCTTTAAAAAAATTTTGATTTGTTTACATTTATAGTTTGTTTATTTTTGAAATTAGTATATTTACGTTGAAATAAAATCCGAGAATGGGTTCCTCCATTTTGTTTTGGCATTTTGATATATGATTTATATACAAATGGTGATAATTTTGGTTGACGTCAGCGGTGGGTCATTTTTCTTTTTTATGTACATATTTTTATTTTATGCTAACACGTCTTTTTATTTGTTTTTATAACTATTATTTTAACATCTGTATCCCCATTACATCATATAGGCCTCTTGGGGTTATTAACATGTTATTTTTTTTAATTCCACACTTTTCCACTGAAGCTGGGGCATTCACAGGAGCCCCAGTTACAGGGAAAAACATTCCCCTCTAGCTCTGCTATGACTGAGCATCCGGCGGTCACGAGATCGCCGAGTGGCATAGTACATGGTGTTCATTGAGCTCTATGCAGCCTGGAAAGGAGAAGGCAGAAGCTGTTAAAAAAAAAGTCGTCTCCATTACTTCATCAAGGTGTACCCCGTAGTAGGATTCCTTCCTTAAAATTTTAAACCTTTGCCTTTTCACCCTTGAAACCTTCCTATTCTTCACCCCCACTTCTTACTAAGAGCAATCTAGCATTTATTTAATAATATGCAAAAGGTTATGGTTAATGTTTTGAACATGCATTGATCTATGTTTATAATGTTGTAAACCTAATAAAAACAGCGTTTAAAATGAAAAACTCTTCTCCCTTCTCCGGGGCCTCAGAAGTGTCTGACAGGCGAGGACCCAACCTACTCCTGCTTGATTGCAAGAGCAGAAGCTTTATTCACGCATACATACTTTTGCTTTTGGCCAGGATTAAAGCCCAGGATCCAGTGCCATAAATTTACCGCACTTGGTCCTCAAAGGGTTAAACATAGAAGTGCAAAACACCAGAATGGCTTTATTCTTACAAATTAGCGGATTCCAATTTATGCTGGCGATGCATCAGTCAAATAGGTTCTTTAATACATATTTGGTGGCACTGTCCAATCATACGTCCATTCTGAGAACAGATTGAAAAAACATACGTAACCTATCAAATGATACCTTCAGACTCTCCCCAGAATATGTGATATTATCTAAACCCTCTTCACATTATATACTTTCAAACTGTAACCTCATAACCCACTTAATCTCTCCTGCAAAATCTTTGATCCTTACCACGTGGAAGCAGACAGAAGCACCTACATATAACCAACGGGTGGCTAAGTAGGAGACTTGAGCCATTAAAACCTTCCATCGCCTACTGCTTAGCTCTGCCTGTCACTGCTGGTGCCACTCAAAGGGCAACATTGTGATCTCCTGTTGCCGTTGTTCACCACCATAGTGATGCAAGGCAGTTTTTACGCCTCGCATCCAGGGGTTTTCAGAAGGTTTGCAAGGGCTATATCGTCCTCACCAGTGTGAAGCCAGCCTTACAGTTACCATAGGCCGCCTGCACATGGCTGGGTCGAATCCTGCTGTGAGAATTCTCGCAGAAGGGATGTGACCCGGTATTGAGCTTATACTTAACCGTCCAACGTCTTCTCTCTCTGCACTGCGATGTGCCGGCTGGCGCACAGCCGCACATGCACAGTTCAGAGCCAGCGCGTCACTAGTGACGTCTCTGTGCAAGCCTCTGCGAGGCTCGCCCAGAAATAGGACATGCTGCGATTTGTTTACCCTGCGAGTTTTCACGCAGTCAAATTGTGGATGTCTGTATAGGATTGCATTATGTAATGCAACCCTATGGCAGCGTGCATGAGTGGAAATTCTGCGGGAAATCCCACCGCAGATTTTCCACCCTTTGTGCAGGAGGCCTTATATAAACTTTTTTTAAATGGATATATTTCATGGAATGTGCTAAATGTAACATTATCCTAAATTGGAGCCATATTTTTTTATTTGCTTTACAGGATGAAGTAAGTGTTCCCCAGAGGACCTACCTAAATGCCTTCACTTACCCTACTTTTTTTTTATCTATCAGGATTTTCTAGTAATCTATTCTATATAAAAAAAATTCTATAAAATTCATGTTTAGAAGCCACTGTGCTACTACAAACAGAAGGAAAATGTTTGCATTTCTCAGAAGTGAGTAAAAACATATTTTTTACAAGAACCATTTGTTTGGTCACGTTGACCAAGCATATTAAAGGGGCTCTCTAGGACTTCAACGGGCTGTAAATTTATTTAAAAACATGGCTGATTTCTTTGAGTTGTAATACCAGACATAATCCTTTGTCAGGCGTAGCACTGTTTTGTGGGAAATTTGGCTCCTGCACACTAGATAGGATTTTCTAATGTTAATAATGCATCACGCAAACATTGCAAAAACACAAACATGCGATTTTTGTGCGATGCGTTTTTAACATTAGAAAGTCCTTTTGACATATGCGTTAAAAAAACAAAGTCTCACAATTTTCTCGAGATGTGACAATGCTACAAATCGCATGTATGTGAAGCCCATGCTTTACTATTGGTTCATTCATATTTGCGATGTTTTGTAGCATGCAATATTGCTAGTCTAAACCTCGCTTGTTGCGTGATATGCACGCTACAACGGAGGTTCTGTAGCCCATGTTTCCCTATGAAGCCTTCCTCTCTGTTTCATCGCATTGCACGAAAACATGGTTTTTATGTGGTGCAATACAACTTTGACAGTAGGAAATCCTACTGTCAAAGCCATAACCTAACCCCTAGCTGCAGGAAAAAAAAATGTATACATCACCTTAGAAGCCTTGTCCGTCACCGCTGCAGCTTCCTCCCGCTCCCTGGCACTGTTCTTCATCTCTTCTGACCGGGGATTGAAAAATCCCCGTAACCTGGAAGTGATGCCTCTGATTGGCTGATGCTTAGCCAATCAGAGCCAGCACTAAATTTGATTGGTTCGAGTGCTGGCTCTGATTGGCTAAGCATCAGCCAATGAGAGGCAGCGCTTCCAGGAGGTGGGGATTTTTCAATTTCCATCTGAAGGCCAAAATGGACTGATATTTGGAAATATTCATAATTCCCTCCACCTTGACTAAAGCCCCAGTTCCACAAGAAAAACGGCTCCATAGCATAACACTGCCTCCATCACGCTTCATAGGGTGTGGTTTTTTTTGATGACTCACAATGTTGGCTTTGCACCAAATGTACCTTTTGGAATTATGGCCAAAAAGTTCAACCATGGTCTCATCAGATCATAACGCTTTCTCCCAGATATTTTTGGAAGACTTGATATAGGTCAAAACATAGCAGGGCTTGGATAATTTCCTTGGTTAGAAAAGACTTCCATCTTGTCACCCTACCCCACAGCCCAGACATATAATGAATATGAGAGATAGTTGTCACATACACTATACAACCAGTACTTGCCAGAAATTCCTTTAATATTGCTGTGGGGCTCTTGACAGCCTCCTGGACCAATTTCCTTCTGGTCTATTCATCATTTCGTCCAGTTCTTGGTATTGTCATTATTATGGCAACTTAAATCCACAACGCATGTTGTTTTTCTGTGCCCCATAACTATTGCAATCCTTCGTTACGCCACCATGTCCGCTGGTATTGTCATCTTTGAACCATGGCATACGCATACTTGTAGCTCCATTGCCTCTTTCCTCTATATTGTGATTTTGTTTTATAACAATATTGTTTCATGAATTATAAGCTGTTTTATGGCAACTTAGTATACTGGTGGAATGCTCCATTCTATTGATAAACTGAGATCCTATTGTTTTTGCTATTTTATTTCACATTGCTCTCCCATTAAGGTTGCCTGCACATGAAGGGGTCGGGTTCCACATGCAGAATCCGACCTTGACAGCAGCCGGCAGCTATGTGTACCTGTCTCTTTTCCTCTTCATCTACACATGCGCACTACAGATTTTTTTCTTCAAATGTTTATTTTTCCTGCGCTGTCGCTAGATAATGACGCGGAAATTCACGACCAATCCTTACTGTTCAATGGAAGCCATCCGCACGAAATCCACACAAAAATACAGCATGCTGCGATTTTTCTTTCGCTTGCGGAAACTGCAACTAGTTTCCGCGAGTGTGCAGTAAAAAGTGATTTCCCATAGCATGCTATGAACGGTATTTGCCGACGATCCCCGGTGTGGACGCCCACCGCAGACTCTGCAACAAAAATCCATTTGTTTGCAGCCGGCCTAAAGCTTATATATTTTACCGTATTTTGACTCCCTTTTCCCCAGCGACATTATGACGGCAGTACATGGAGGTTGCCCTCTGACCTCGTAGGGACAGGAAGCAAGAGGCTTGAAAAGGCTCCCCCCCCCCCTTTCATTCCTCAGTGCTTCCTGTCCCTACAGGGACAAGCAAGGAGGGTTCCCTCCATGGAGCCCAAAGAATCGACGAGGAGGGGGGGCAGCACAGACCATAGGCTTCGCCTCCCCTCTTACCTGCCTCATCCATGGGATCAGGGAGAGCAGCGGGCCACAGGCTCCTAAGACCCCTCTCCCACCGGCAGCAGGATTCAGCGCGCGACATCCTCGGGCTGCGCGCTTGACGCAGGTAGGGGGAGTGGCATTGACACGTCACGGGAACCAGAAGTTAAAGCCCGCGGCATTCAAAACCCCTGACAGCCTCGACTGTGCAGGAAGCACCTTCACAGAAGTGTGCATCTCCTTTGCCTGGCGTTCTTTTTCCAGCATGACTAGCAGAGAGACAGATGCGGAGGCCCTGCAAACCGTGAGTGTTCCATCTAAACCAAAAAAGGTGCAATATGTACAAAGTTTCGTTTGGGGGATACTGTGTGTATATTTATGCACCTCTATGCATGTATCGTTGCAGGACAGGGAATCTGTTAAATCTAAAAAGGATCCCAAAAAGAGACATAGGAAATGCTGTATGTGCCTTAAAAAATTAGAGGATGCATATAAAAAATCTCTATTGCTATTGCAAGCAGGGCCCTCTGATTTGTACAGCGCAGCAGAATATGTTGGTAGTATATAAATAAAGATGATAATGATTGATTATTTGATGACTAGTGCAGGATGTGATAGACGTTGTGCATGACACAGGAATTCTCTTTGGTGTTCGTATAAACACTGTCATGTTCCACCCCTTCAGGCATGACCCTGTAGATCAGTTATGCTGTGAGTGTTCTATTCAGCCATTTCTTAATTGTATAAGTTTCTGAAAATGACAGCAGTATCCAGTTTCCACAGCAGCTTTCAGAATGAGAAATGACAGTAATATGTAATATGGTGATTCAAGAGCGAATGATGAGTTTTTGCACAACTAAGTAGTAGTACGATAATAGTAGTATTTACTGTTCAGGTGTCTGGGATAGCTGGATACTAGCCTTCGATGCTATTGTGAAGTCAGCTGAATTGGTTTTTACCAAGTAATGGTTGAGTTGCAGTAGTGTTTAAAATAGGATTTTCCTCTTCCATTTGTTGGTTTTACTGATCTGTTTGCATAAATCAGAACTGTTTGTTCCTGTTGTTTGGCTGCTCTTTTAGTCTCATTAAGCAAAAGGTTAGAGAAAGTTTATAGCCTCATTAAACCCTAATATATAGATAGTGATGTATATACATTTACCTATATTAATATTGACAATGGTAAGCTAAGATGCTGTTCATACTGGTGTTCATGACTTCCCTTTAGGCCTTGTACACATAAATGTAATTTTCCGCGCTGCTGGCAGCGCACAGAATGCGCTTCTATTAGGAACCAATAGGTTCCTATAGAAGCATTCACATGAGGGAATGTTAGGCGTGCGAAACGGCATGCACCTAACAAAGATAAGACATGCGAGTGCAGGTCGCATGTTGCTCCATGATGCGCAGAAAAGATAGGACATGGCCTATCTTTGCTGCATGCTTTCCATAGGCTCCTGTTAGAGCCTTGAAAACATGTAGCTCATACCTAGGATCGTGTGAACAGGCTACTTAAAGTAGCTGGAAGCAGCCCGTTCATGCCATCTTTAGAGCTCCTATAGCCATGATCTTTTGTGAATTTTTAAAAATTACATTTGTGTGAACGGGGCCTTATAATAGAGCCATAACCGTTAGGCCAGTTCTATTTTGAAATGGCTCCTGATGGATCCTATTAAGCTATAATGGGGTCTGTTACGTTTCCATCATGGTTTCAATATTTCTGATGGCAAGAATAGTGCTCTACAATTTGCTGTGCTTTCCACTGAAAACATACCAGAAGCCCTGATGAGTGAAGTACAGAAGGAAGGTTTGCCATAGATACTTTGCAGTAGAGATTGCATGCCCCTTAGTTTAAAGATTTGTCTTTACATATATTAACCACTTAGTGACCGGCTCAGTCTTTTTACATCCTGGCTTTGTGGGCTTTAATCCGCAGGGCCGTAAAAATATGCTTGCCCTGGGGATTAAGGCTTGCAGGGGGCTGTGGACATGACAGCTCCCTGCTGTCAGCTGACGGAGGTAGCCCACAACCTGGAGCTGTCATGGTGGACCGCATGAAAGTAAATAAAAGTTAAAATAAAGTTAAAGTTTCAGCTCCCCTCATGGATCAGATCCATGAGGGCAGCTGAAACTACTCACCTTCGTCCTATGTGATGTCCCTTGGCGTTCTGGTCCTTTCAGGACCTGACGTCATCTTCTGCACATGCACGTCAGATGTATTACGTCAGGTGCGTATTCAGAAGGCCGGGGAGCCCGGGAGATTTAAAATCTCCCTGTTCCCGGCTAGCATGAGTAGCCGAGAACAGGGAGATGTCGACAGATACCACTGTATGCGGTTCATGGTCACATCATCACCATTATCCAATGGATAACGGCGATCATGAAAAGTTAAAAAAAAAAAAGTTCAAAAAGTTTCATCTTCACTCATGAATCATACATCCCGGCTTCTGTGCACATACCTATCACCAAAATGGCGGCCGCATGCGCAAAGCTGCAGATTGCTAGGGCAATAATAAAAATCTACCTGCTCCTGGCTACCAAACGTAGTGAGAGCCTGAAAATTTCACAGGCGGCCACGGTATGTGGTCCCTGGTCACGTGATCAACGTCATCTAATGCATAATGGCGATCATGTAAAAGAAAAAAAGAGTTGGTTTCACCTCCCATCACGGATCCGATCCATGAGGGGAGGAGAAATTAGTTACGTATGACCTCCAGCAATTTCCTGATGGTATCTTTATTCACGGACCTTTCCCGAGGTTCAGCGCATGCGCCCATCGGCAAAATAGCGGACGCAAGCACAGAAGCTATGAAGGGCCCCGGAAATTTAAAATCTCCTTGCTCCTGGCTACTAAAGATAGCCAAGAACCGTGGTGAGCAGATCCTTGCCACATGATTGCCGTTATCCATTGGATCATGGCAATCACGTAAAAATTGAAAGAAAGTTGAAGTTTAATCATCCTTAACTGATGTGAATGCTGAAGGGAGATGAAACTTCTTACTGAAGGCCTCTGCATTTGAACCCTGACACAATCATCCTCTACAGACCTCCTTCGACTTCTGTGCATGCACCTGCTGCAAAATGATGTACACATGCGCAAAAGCTGGGCAGGGCCTGGGAAATTTAAAATCTCCTTGCTTCTAGTCATGTGATAAAAAGGTAGCGATCTACCGTAGTCCGGTTTCTCACGAATAGGAGGATTCTGCATTTGTTTGATCTGCAGTAATATGTGGATCATTCAAATGCATTGGATTGAACAATTCCACTCACAATAGCGTGTGTGAATTACGTAATCCACTCTCAGAAAAGAAAATGCAGCATGTTCTATTTTACCGTGGATATCCGCAATAAAGAGCCCATTGTCACGGATATACTCGCAACCCATACGCAACTACATTGTGTATGGGCTGTGGGTACTCGTTTAATTGCTAAGCGACGGCGTGGGAAATATAAATAAAAAAGGTGTACTGCACCTAACCGTCTGTGTGAGTATGCAGGAGGATATAGGGGCAGGAGATGCACACGTGGAAACTCTGTGGGTAGAAATACAGGGAGGATGAAATAACAAAATCCTAATAAGGGTTTTCTATAGGCCACCAAAAGTAACAGAAGAAACAGAAACCTTACTATTAAGGCAGATAGAAGAGGTGTCAAATCGCAACAAAGTAATTATCATGGGGGACTTTAATTATCTGGATCAGGGGCGTAACTATAGGGGATGCAGGGGATGCGGTTGAACCCGGGCCCAGGAGCCTTTGGGGGCCCATAAGGCCTCTATTCTCCATATAGGGAGCCCAGTACTATGAATAAAACTTTATAGTTGGGGGCCCTGTTACAGGTTTTGTACTGGAGCCCAGGAGCTTCAAGTTACGCCTCTGATCTGGATATAATATGGGATAACGAGACCTGCAAATCTCACAAGGGTGATAAGTTCTTGAGAACAATTAAAGATAACTACCTTACCCAACTTGTGCGGGAATCAACTAGAGGGAGGGCCACTCTGGACTTAGTATTAACTAACAAACCGGACCGATTAACGGAAGTACAGGTTGAGGGGCACTTGGGGAACAGTGGCCACAATATAATTAACTTCCAGCTGTCATTCAATAAGAAGCCTTATCAGGGAGCGACAAATAAACTAAACTTTAGTCAAGCAAAATTTGATCAGCTCAGAACTACTATCGGTAACATTAATTAGGACAACATCCTCAAGAATAACAATACAGACGACAAATGGGAGAAGTTTAAAAACATCCTAATTACCTCATGTGAAAACAATAGGAAACTATTGTGGCTCGACAAGACGGTAAGGGGGGGAAATAAACAAAAAAAAAAAAGAAAGTGTTTAAACTACTAAAACAAGAAGGCAGCGAAGAATCGCTAAAATCATACAGGGAAAAAAACTAAATATGCAAAGAAAAGATCAAAATTGCTAGGGAGGAGGCAGAAAGACTGATCGCCAAAAAGAGCAAAAACAACCCTAAACTATTCAATTATATTAACAGTAAAAGGATTTGCACTGAGAGCACTGGCCCTTTAACAAATAATGCAAGAGAAATCATTGAAGATGATGGAAGGAAGGCAAACCTATTAAACAGTTTCTTTTCAAGTGTATTCACGAACGAAAAGGAAATGTCACAAGAGATGCAGGGGAATAAGATGAACCCCCGCAAAATATTACATACTTAACACAGGAGGAAGTGCGGAACCAGTTAGAGAAGATTAAAATCGATAAATCACCAGGCCCAGATGGAAGGCCGCTATTTCTAATATTTATGGGCTCTATCAAGACTGGGGTTGTACCACTGGATTGGCGCATTGCCAATGTAGTTCCAATATACAAAAAGGGGACCAAAAGAGAGCCTGGTAACTACAGGCCGGTAAGTCTCACTTCGGTAACGGGAAAAATATTCGAGGGGTTTCTAAGAGACACCATCGTACAATACCTCAAGGAGAACAACGGAATAACTTCTCACCAGCATGGGTTCATGAGAGGTCGATCATGTCAGACTAATCTGATTAGCTTCAACGATGAAGTAAGTTCTAGACTGGACCTGGTAGAGTCTATTGATCTCGTTATCTGAACTTCTCTAAAGCATTTTATACCATGCCGCATAATAGGTTGATATACAAAAATGAGACAGTTCGGATTGGGTGAAAACGTGTGTATATGGGTAAAGAATTGGCTCAGAGATAGAAAGCAGAGGGTGGTAATAAACAGTTCATACTCAGATTGGACCACTGGCGCTAGCGGGGTCCCACAGGGTTCACTATTAGGCCCCATTCTGTTCAATATATTTATCAACGACCTGAACGAGGGACTGCACAGTAAAATATCAATATTTGCAGACGATACAAAATTATACAAGATAATTAATGCAACAGAGGACCATGTACAGCTACAAAAGGACCTAGATAAGCTGGGGGCTTAGGCAGAAAAATGGCAAATGAAGTTCAATGTTAATAAATGTAAGGTTATGCATATGGGCAGGAGAAATGGATGTCACCAATATACACTGAATGGGGTATTGCTAGGGAAAAGTGAGATGAAAAAAGACCTCGGGGTACTAGTGGATTGTAGATTTAACTGGAGTAACCAATTCCAGTCAGCTGCTGCAAAAGCAAATAAAGTCTTGGGGTGTATTAAAAGAGGTATAGGGACGAGGGACAAGAACATTATTCTTTCGTTATATAAGGCACTTGTTAGGCCCCACATGGAATACTGTGTTCAGTTCTGGACTCCACTACTCAGGAAAGATATTACAGTGCTTGAGGGGGTTCAAAGAAGGGCAACTAAATTAATACATGGAATGAAAGGACTGGAATACGCAGAGAGGCTATCCAAATTGGAATTATTTACCCTGGAAAAAAGATGGCTAAGGGGCGACCAAATAACTATGTATAAATACATGAGGGGACTATACAAGGATCTCTCCCATGATCTGTTTATACCCAGGACTGCGACGGTAACAAGAGGGCATCCTCTACGTCTAGAAGAAAGCAGGTTTCATCACCAACACAGAAAAGGGTTCTCTACTGTAAGAGCAGTGAGATTGTGGAACTCTCTGCCTGAGGACGTGGTGATGGCAAAATCCATAGAGGAATTTAAGAGGGGACTAGATGTCTTTCTAAAGCAGAAGGATATCACAGGATACAAATTTTAGGTGACCAGCAGGTTGTTGATCCAGGTCTTACAGACAGGTAGGAACTATTGCAGGCTGAACTAGATGGACGTTGTCTTCATTCAGCCTAACATACTATGTTACTATGTTATGCACAGTACATTAAGCAGGGCCATGGCCGGGCTCACACCTGGCCTCCACAAGCGGTCTCCACATACGGCCGTGTGAGCCCAGCATTATTCAGATCGCTACCTGTAATAGGTAATTCACAAGGAGTCCCCTGGAACACTCACCTTCCTGTAGTTCCAGGAGCAGCTTGTTGAGCGCCTTCTGTTTGAGACCACCGCACCTCAGCAAGCTTACAAAGCCTCATAGAGCGCCACTTTTTACACCCCATCCCTGCCACCGAGGTCATGAAATAACCACTAAAAAAGTATTGGGATTGCAGCAAGCATGGGAGGAGGAGAAATACCGTTTTTATTGCCCCATGTGCCCATCCCAACCAGGCCTCCATAATTACCCCTGTTTTCAGACATTCACAGTTTACATAATTACTTTTATCTAAGACTAGCTGATATACCCAGCTTCGTCCAAGTTAATTTGATACAGGTGTTTATGTGTTCGCACATAACATTTTATGAAGTCAAGGTTACTTTAGAATAACCGAAGAATAAAATATGTATACATATAGAAGAGAGTTAGATTCACCTTAGGCTGCATGTACCGATGTCCCTCTACAGAATGTGCCACCCCTCCCACTCTCCTCATTTAGGACCTAAAGAATGCTCGCACCAAACTTCACACTTGTACGACACTGCGAAGTTACATTACATAGGGGTGCACTTACTTTTGCAATTAGCATTAAATAATTGAGTTGTCGCTCCTTTACTTTTCCTATTTAGGACCTTACTTTTCATATTTAGGATCTAAGGAATGGTTGTGCCAAATTTCATGTTTGTAGGACACCAGGAAATTACATTGCATAGGGGTGCCAATACTTTGCACTTAGCATTGAATAATCGAGTTGTGACCCCTTTATTTTTCCAACTTAGGACCTAAAGAATGTTTCTGCCAAATTTCATAGCCGGGAAGTTAGAGAATTAGTGGCAAGTCAGTGAGGGCTTTCATATATATATATATATATATATATATATATATATATCAAATGCCAAAAAGATGGGGGGGGGGGGGGGGGAGTTATTTTTAGGGAGACAATTTTTTTTACTGCACAAGTGAGCACTGGAATTTATTCAGTTGTGCTCTGAAATCCAATGGGTGTTCCCTCCATTATAGGCCAAATCATGTGTACGGTAAGCAGGTAAGCAGAGTGGAGCTACAATGGGTATGTTTCTGAACACAGGATAAACAGAGATATCCATTTTGAGGGTGCAAGTCTTCATATGTGTGCTGTACAAAAAACCCTGCTTTTAAATTAACAGAATTGCCAAAAAATGAAAATTGTAATTTTTTCCTTCTGCTTTGCTTAGCTTCATTTAGAAACAGTGGGGTCAAAATACGTAGTACATCCCCTTTGTTAAGGGGTCTAGTTTTCAAAATGGGGTCATTTGCGGGAGTTCTCTGTTGTTTTGGCAGCTGAAGGGCTCTACAAGTGGACAATGCAGCCTAAATCACCTTCAAGCAAAATGTCCGTTTTGAAAGCCACCGTCTGCTCCTTCTGGTTTGGGCCCTGTTGTGCATGCAGACAGAGGATTAGGACCACAATGCTTCTGAACATAGGACAACAGGGGTATCCAATTTGGGGTGCAAATCCTCATTTTCATGTACGCTATAGAAAAAAATCCTTTCTTTAAAATGACATATTTGCAAATATATGACATTTTATTTTTTCTCCTCTAAATTTCATTAACTCCTGAAAAGAAACTGTGGGGTCAAAATACTCATGACACACCTCAGTAAATACATTAAGATGACTATTTTTTCAAATGCTGTCATTTGTGGGGGTATCTATCATTCTTACACCTATGAGCCTTTGCAATCTTGGCTTGATGTAGGAAAATAAAATGTTACTCAAAATGTTCGGAATTAGGCCTTAGACGGGCATTTTTTCGCGCGATTTGCGGATCGCATGACGGATGCGCATCCGCAAATCGCGTGACTGGTGCCCGAAAATCTGCTCCTAGCCGCGTTTCATAAGAAACGGGCCGGAGCTGTCCAGCGCATTGCATTCAGTGGAGCCTGCAATACAGCCGGCTCCATTGAAAGCAATGCGCTGTGGGCGAGTGTGGGATGAATTGTCGGGAAGGGCTTAAATATATAAGCCCTTCCCTGCAATTCATCCAGAAAAGTGTTAAAATAAAAAAAATATATATATACTCACCTGCTCCCGGCAGCCGGAGTTCCGCGCGGCCGGCCAGTAGTGGGTGTGAAGGGGGTGTGAGTCAGACCTGCCCCCTGATTGGCTCAGCGCTGAGCCAATCAGGGGGCATGTCTGACACACCCATTCATGAATGGGTGTGAGTCAGACCTGCCTCGGATAGGCTGTGAATGAATTCATGAATGGGTGTGAGTCAGACCTGCCTCTGATTGGCTCAGCGCTGAGCCAATCAGGGGGCAGGTCTGACTCACACCCCCTTCACACCCACTGCAGGCCGGCCGCGCGGAATTCCGGCTGCCGGGAGCAGGTGAGTATATATATATTTTTTATTTTTCTGGATGAATTGCAGGGAAGGGCTTATATATTTAAGCCCTTCCCGACAATTCATCCTGCGCACGCCGGCAGCCCATTGCTACAATGGAGCCGGCCGTATTGCCAGCTCCATTGAATTCAATGGGCAAACATCGTTCTTCTCTGCCACAGCTGTTACAGCTGTGGCAGAGAAGAATGATTTGTCTTCTATATGTTCTCAATGGGGTCGGCGCTGCTGCCGCCGGCCCCATTGAGCGCATATAGAGAAGAGAACAGGAATCGCAGATAGGTGCGATCTGCGATTTCTGTTCTATAATTTATCGGACGAGCGCATAAAAAGCGCTCATGTGTCCGATACCATTGCAAAGCAATGGTTTTAAAAAATCGCCGGACGCATGCGCAAATCGCGCGAAAAAACGCCCGTCTGACTAAGGCCTTAATGTTAAATTTGTATGTCTCTTAAATGGTTAAAAAAACTAAGGTTTTTCCAATGTGCTTCCAGAATAAAGTAAACAAACGGAAATATATATCTCATCAAAAAATTTGTACAGTATGTTTGCACATATTTGACATGTTGCAGTTGAAAATGTGAAAAATTACAATTGTTTCATAATTTTCCCAATTTTGGCGCTTTTAATATACACAAATTCTATCTGTCTATTTTTACCACCTAAATGAAGTACAATATATGTGGCCAAAAATCATTGTCAGAATTACTTGGATATGCAAAACCTTTACAAAGTTATTCTATGTTAAAGTGACAAATGTCAGATTTCCAAAATTTGGCCTGGCCATTAAGGCGCAAACAGGCTTGGTCACTATGGGGTTAATAACCTGAAAGACAACACAAATGCAACAAGCTATGTCATAAACATATGTCAGGAACGATGAAAACAAAAGTTTGGTACCGTGTTAGCCAGTAGAGCAAAATATGGTCGTAAGGCCAGGAATGCTACAAGAGGTACACAAACATTTCTAACTAGACACTGATTAGTGAAAGTTTATGGTCCCTGAATTACTGCAGCACATCTGAAAAAGACTTGGGTATAGTAATAGATCACAGACTGAACATGAGTTAACAGTGTGAAGCAGTAGCAAAAAAGGCAAACCTAATTCTGGGATGTATTAAGAGAAGCATAGAGTCTAGATCACGTGAGGTAGTTATTCCCCTGTACTTTTCCTTGGCCAGAGGTTCTGTCATTAGAAAAAAAACCTCTACACTTACCTATTCCTTCCCCGTCAGTGTTCTTACCGCATCTGCTCCCCGACGATCTTCTCACGTGTCACCTCATCTCCAGCCGGCTGATTCTTTTTCTTCCAGTAACAAAGCATTCATGCTCTGCAATCTCCTTCCTCTAGGGCAATGTACGCTACGTCACTGGTGACATAGCGTTCATAGCCTAGCAGGGAGTGCCAAGCTATTGCCAAGACTCCACATGCGTGTTGTCTCTCTCCAATAGTATATGAACTCCCACGGCGAGACAACAGATAGGCATTCCTAGACAGGGACCGTTACGTCACTAGTGGCGTAACCTACACTGACCTGCTGGAAGAAGAATGTAAAGAATGGACACATCATAACAACAAGAAGAGGATCTGGCCAGTTTGTGGTGAGGTGACCCAGGGGGCTGCAGAAGATCTGTCAGGAGAAAATGCAGTATGAAGGCTGCCTGAGGAGGAATGGGTAAGTATTGATTCTTTTTTTTTTTTATGACAAAACCCCTTTAACTAGAACACTGTGTCCAGTTCTAGGCACCCCAATTTAAAAAAGACATCAACAAACTGGAGCAAGTTCAAAGAAGAGCTACCAGAATGGTGAGCGGTCTGCAAACCATGTCCTATGAGGAACAGTTAAAGGATCTGGAAATGTTTAGCTTGCAAAAACGAAGGCTGAGAGGAGACTCAGTAGCTGTCTACAAATATCTGAAGGGTTGTCACAGTGCAGCAGGACCAGTCCTATTCTCATTTGCAAAAGGAAAGACTAGAAGCAAGGGATGAAACTGAAAGGGAGTGTCACGTCAGGGTGACGTTCAAACAGGGTACAAAAAGCATGCACCAAGAATGCAGGACAGTAAACGCCACTCCAGGCACAATAGATGGAAAAGACCTGTCCCTTACCTAACAGGGAAATGCGGAGCCCCTGCCTAAAAGCAGAGGAATTGTCCTGATAAGGACAGCCCCGCTGTCTTCACTTGGGCCCCTGAATGTCCCTTACAGGAACCCTTGGATGGGTACACAGCAAAGCAAAACAATAAAGGGTTAACAAAAACAGAAAGGAACACCAGTACTTAACTGAATCTGAAGCTTTTCACCCAGGCTTAGAGGCTCTCACCCACTCTAACCAACTCTCTAGAGAAATGAATAACCAGCAAGGAAGGGGTATGAATATAAAGGGGTATGAATATAAAGGGTATGAATATAAAGCTTCAGGGGTATGAATATAAAGCTCTCCACACCTGCTAATTGGCAGAGCAACTAGAGAACAACACCCCCAACCTTCTTCCAGGTATGACTAATAGTCAGCCTGCAACTATGCAGCATACAGAGGAGATAGCAACAAGCAAGCTCTGCACAACATGCATTAACCCTTGTCCTGCATAGCAACAGAGCGACAGGTCTGACCCTACATCGCGGCCACCATGCCACGAGGCTGTAGCGAACGACGGGGGAGGAGACACAGATTAGAAAAAATATTTTGACAGTAAGGGTAATCAATGAGGGGAACAGGTTGCTATAGAAAGTGGTGAGTTATCCTTCAATAGAAGTCTTCAAACAGATGATTTAGTATATCCTGCATTAAGCAGGGGGTTTGACCAGATGACTTTGAAGGTCCCTTACAATTCTATGATTTGTTATTTTCACAGTTCAGCTGCCATGGCAGAGCATAGGAAGTGAAATTGCAAGTGGGAACTAGTCCTTAACTATAATGGCTGAGAAGAGTCTTTTTTCCCCTATTTTACATTAGAGCATAGTACTTAGTGTTGCCTTGTGATTTCATATCTAGGAAATGTAATCATTACACTATGTTCAGATATTCAGGAATCAAGTAATGCATAAGTCACACGCTGAATTAAAACTTTTTTTTAAATATTCCTTTTCATAATTCTTACATACAAGCATGCCTGTTAAATTATGCAGCACAGAATTGGATTACTGGTGGTTTAATATGTGAAATCCACGTGGCAGTTTTTCTTTAAGTGAAAGTCTTTATACAAGCACTCTGAAGTTGTTTAGAGTATGCTCCCATTGACACAAAAGTGGTGCCTCCCATTTGTGGAAATATTGAATTAATTTATATACGGATACTGAACTTTGAATGTTCACTTTCTCAATACATTTAGTTCTTGCCGTTCCATAATATATGCTGTTTTGTTAAACAAGATCTTGTCTACATCATTTTGGGGCATTTTTAAGAACACTTCAGATAAAAAACTGGTGTATAAAAAAGTTCCTCATTTTGGATTGTGGCTTATCAGATTTATCATCATTTATTCCAGAAACTGGAATAAATTGTATTTGAAATCTTTAACAGAAACTGGTATAAATTATACAGTAGCTAAAACCTACAACAGCTTCTGCCTGACATATATTTAATTTCTTATGCACCAAGAGCTCGAAGAAGCACCAAATGTATTAAAAGGCTTGTATCTCTTAATATATTTGACAAACTTCATGCCAGCACAGTCTTTACATACACAGTGTATACTTGATCTTAGTAATTGTGCCCTTACGTGTTTCTATTTGGCTAGATTGTGCTACATTGTACCAGAGGGTTTT
The DNA here is from genome assembly GCF_035609145.1 of Eleutherodactylus coqui. Classification (NCBI taxonomy): domain Eukaryota; kingdom Metazoa; phylum Chordata; class Amphibia; order Anura; family Eleutherodactylidae; genus Eleutherodactylus; species Eleutherodactylus coqui. Next base: position 69,700,935 of record NC_089847.1, read on the forward strand.
TCTACTTTTCTCAACTGTCAGTACCAGGGATGTAGAACTGACCTTGGTACAAAAAGGTCAGCTTGGGCTCACTCTCCACCACATAACTTCTTACTACAGCCAACGGCTGTGGCCAGCCATAGCTTTTGTGCTGTGTCACTAGCAATCTTCCATTTTAAGCTTTTGTAACTAGAAAGCGGGACAGTTTGGGACCTCATCACTGTCCCCTTTTAAGTCAAGCAATACAGAACCGCAACTGCATAAAATAAGTATTAATGTATAGCACCCTAGTAATCTATATATATAAAATTGAATGTATGTCTGTCTGTGTGTCTGCGTGTCTGTCTGTCTGTTTGTCCTTTATGCGCTACTACACCATTCATCCGATCGCCATGAAACTTTGGGAAGTTGTTGAGTACACTCCTGGGAAGATTATAGGCATAGTACATTTATGCTACGATAAATGGTGCGCGCGCGTGCGTGCTTGCGTCGTCGACAGTTACGACCCCCCCCCCCCCCCACGTAGATCGTTCGATTTCCATCATTGCCACTAATTCTCTCACTTCCCGATGTTGTAGAAACATGAAATTTGGCACGAGCATTGATTATGTCATAAATAGGAAAAGGTAATGGGTCCCAACTCGATTATTCAATTCTAAGCGCCAAAGAATTAGCGTCCAAATTTTACGTACGGAATCTAATTTTCTCGCTTCCCAATGTCATAGAAACTTGAAATTTGGCACGAGCATTGATTATGTCATAAATAGGAAAAGTTAATGGGTCCCAACTCGATTATTCAATTCTATGCGCCAAAGAATTAGCGTCCACATTTTACGTTCGGAATGTAATTTTCTCACATAGAAACTTGAAATTTGGCACGAGCATTGATTATGTCATAAATAGGAAAAGCTAATGGGTCCCAACTCGATTATTCAATTCTAAGCGCCAAAGAATTAGCGTCCAAATTTTACGTACGGAATCTAATTCCATCGCTTCCCAATGTCATAGAAACTTGAAATTTGGCACGAGCATTGATTATGTCATAAATAGGAAAAGCTAATGGGTCCCAACTCGATTATTCAATTCTATGCGCCAAAGAATTAGCGTCCTTATTTTACGTACGGAATGTAATTTTCTCACATAGAAACTTGAAATTTGGCACGGGCATTGAATATGTCATAAATAGAAAACGCTAATGGGTCCCAACTCGATTATTCAATTCCATGCGCCAAAGAATTAGCGTCCAAATTTTACGTACAGAATCTAATTTTCTCACATAGAAACTTGAAATTTGGCACGGGCATTGATTGTCATAAATAGGAAAAGTTAATGGGTCCTAAGTCGATTATTCAATTCTAAGCGCAAAAGAATTAGCGTCCAAATTTTATGTACAGAATCTAATTCTCTCACTTCCTGATATATATAAATGAATGTCTGTCTGTCCTTTATGCATTACTGCACCATTCATCCAATTGCCATGAGACTTTGGGAAGTTGCTGAGTACACTCCTGGGAAGATTATAGGCATAGTACAACTATCCTACGATAGGTGGCACGCGTGCGAGCATCGGTGACAGTTATGCCCCCCAGACAAAGATCGTTTGATTTCTATCTCAAGCACGAAAGCAAAAGTCATTACGAGCAACGGGATGAGTGTTCAACCACAAAATGATGCATCCGCCAAACGTTTCGCAAGACAATTGCTGGATATTGAGAATGCTGAGGTAAAATGAAAGCTGTGCTGTGATTGGTTGCTATTTCTTATACTGCTGAGGTAACATGAAAGCTGTGCTGTGATTGGTGGCTACTTGTTATACTACTGAGGTTGCATGAAAGCTGTGCTGCAATTCGTTGTTATATATTATACCACTAAGGTAACATGAAAGCTGCGCTGTGATTGGTTGCTATTTTTTAATATTGCTAAGGCAGAATAAAAGTTGCGCTGTGATTGGTTGTTATTTCTCTTACTGCTCAGGTAACATGAAAGCTGCGCTGTGATTGGTTGTTATATTTTATACTGCTAAGGTAACATGAAAGCTGCACTGTGATTGGTTGTTGTATATTATACCACTGAGGTAACATGAAAGCTGCACTGTGATTGGTTGTTATCTAGATATATAAAAACGAATGAATGTATGTCTGTCTGTCTTCGCAGCAATGCGCGACGGGTAAGCTAGTCTATATATATAAAATTGAATGTATGCGTGTGTGTCTGTGTGTCTGTCTGCGTGTCTGTCTGTTTGTCCTTTATGCGCTACTACACCATTCATCCGATCGCCATGAAACTTTGGGAAGTTGTTGAGTACACTCCTGGGAAGATTATAGGCATAGTACAACTATCGTATGATAAATGGCGCGCGTGTGAGCGTCGACAGTTACGCCCCCCCCCCCACGTACATTTGATTTCCATCATTGCCACCAATTCTCTCACTTCCCAATGTCGTAGAAACATCAAATTTGGCATGAGCATTGATTATGTCATTAAATAGGAAAAGCTAATGGATCCCAACTCTCTTCAATTTTATGCGCAAAAGAATTAGCGTCCAAATTTTACGTGCGAAATGTAATTTTCTCACTTTCCAGTGTCATAGAAATGGGAAATTTGGCATGAGCATTGATTATGTCATAAATAGGAAAAGCTAATGGGTCCCAACTCGATTATTTAATTCTAAGCGCCAAAGAATTAGCGTCCACATTTTACGTACGGAATCTAATTTTCTCCCTTTCCAATGTCATAGAAACTTGAAATTTGGCACAGGCATTGATTATGTCATAAATAGGAAAAGTTAATGGGTCCCAAGTCGATTATTCAATTCTAAGCGCAAAACAATTAGCGTCCAAATTTTATGTACGGAATCTAATTCTCTCACTTCCTGATATATATAAATGAATGTCTGTCTGTCCTTTATGCATTACTGCACCATTCATCCAATTGCCATGAGACTTTGGGAAGTTGCTGAGTACACTCCTGGGAAGATTATAGGCATAGTACAACTATCCTACGATAGGTGGCGCGCGTGCGAGCATTGGTGACAGTTATGCCCCCCAGACAAAGATCGTTTGATTTCCATCTCAAGCACGAAAGCAAAAGTCATTACGAGCAACGGGATGAGTGTTCAACCACAAAATGATGCATCCGCCAAACGTTTCGCAAGACAATTGCTGGATATTGAGAATGCTGAGGTAAAATGAAAGCTGTGCTGTGATTGGTTGCTATTTCTTATACTGCTGAGGTAACATGAAAGCTGTGCTGTGATTGGTGGCTACTTGTTATACTACTGAGGTTGCATGAAAGCTGTGCTGCGATTCGTTGTTATATATTATACCACTAAGGTAACATGAAAGCTGCGCTGTGATGTGTTGCTATATATAATACTGCAGAGGTAACATGAAAGCTGCGCTGTGATTGGTTGCTATTTTTTATATTGCTAAGGCACAATAAAAGTTGCGCTGTGATTGGTTGTTATTTCTCTTACTGCTCAGGTAACATGAAAGCTGCGCTGTGATTGGTTGTTATATTTTATACTGCTAAGGTAACATGAAAGCTGCGCTGCGATTGGTTGTTATATATTATACCACTGAGGTAACATGAAAGCTGCGCTGCGATTGGTTGTTATATATTATACCACTGAGGTAACATGAAAGCTGCGCTGCGATTGGTTGTTATATATTATACCACTGAGGTAACATGAAAGCTGCACTGTGATTGGTTGTTATCTAGATATATAAAAACGAATGAATGTATGTCTGTCTGTCTTCGCAGCAATGCGCGATGGGTAAGCTAGTCTATATATATAAAATTGAATGTATGCGTGTGTGTCTGTGTCTGTCTGCATGTCTGTCTGTTTGTCCTTTATGCGCTACTACACCATTCATCCGATCGCCATGAAACTTTGGGAAGTTGTTGAGTACACTCCTGGGAAGATTATAGGCATAGTACAACTATCGTATGATAAATGGCGCGCGTGTGAGCGTCGACAGTTACGCCCCCCCACGTACATCATTTGATTTCCATCATTGCCACCAATTCTCTCACTTCCCAATGTCGAAGAAACATCAAATTTGGCATGAGCATTGATTATGTCATTAAATAGGAAAAGCTAATGGATCCCAACTCTCTTCAATTTTATGCGCAAAAGAATTAGCGTCCAAATTTTACGTGCGAAATGTAATTTTCTCACTTTCCAGTGTCATAGAAATGGGAAATTTGGCATGAGCATTGATTATGTCATAAATAGGAAAAGCTAATGGGTCCCAACTCGATTATTTAATATTAAGCGCCAAAGAATTAGCGTCCAAATTTTACGTATGGAATCTAATTCTCTCACTTCCCAATGTCATAGAAACTTGAAATTTAGAACGAGCATTGATTATGTCATAATTAGGAAAAGATAATGGGTCCCAACTCGATTATTCGATTCTAAGCGCAAAAGAATTGGCGTCCAAATTTTACGTACGGAATCTAATTTTCTCACTTCCTAATGTCATAGGAACATGAAATTTGGCACGAGCGTGGATTATGTCATAAATAGGAAAAGGTAATGGGTCCCAACTTGATTATTCAATTCTTAACGCAAAAGATTTAGCGTCCATATTTTACATACGGAATCTAATTTTCTCGCTTCCCAATGTCATAGAAACTTGAAATTTGGCATGAGCATTGATTATGTCATAAATAGGAAAAGTTAATGGGTCCCAACTCAATTATTCAATTCTAAGCGCCAAAGAATTAGCATCCAAATTTTACGTATGGAATGTAATTTTCTCACTTCCCAATGTCATAGAAACTTGAAATTTGGCACAAGCATTGATTATGTCATAAATAGGAAAAGGTAATAGGTCCCAACTCGATTATTCAATTCTAAGTGCAAAAGAATTAGCGTCCAAATTTTACGAACGTAATCTAATTTTCTCGCTTCCCAATGTCATAGAAACTTGAAATTTGGCACGAGCATTGATTTATGTCATAAATAGGAAAAGTTAATAGGTCCCAACTCAATTATTCAATTCTAAGCGCAAAATAATTAGCGTCTAAATTTTACGCACGGAATCTAATTCTCTCACTTCCTGATGTCATCTATTTATATAAAAAGGAATGTATGTCTGTCTGTCCTTTTTGCGCTACTACACCATTCATCTAATTGCCATGAAACTTTGGGAAGTTGTTGAGTACACTCCTGGGAAGATTACTGGCATAGTACAACTATCCTGCGAGCATCGTCGACAGTTATGCCCCCCAGACAAAGATCGTTTGATTTCCATCTCAAGCACAAAAGCAAAAGGCATTACGAGCAACGGGATGCGTGTTCAACTACAAAATGATGCATCCGCCGAACGTTTCGCAAGACAATTGCTGGATATTGAGAATGCTGAGGTAAAATGAAAGCTGTGCTGTGATTGGTTGCAATTTCTTATACTGCTGAGGTAAAATGAAAGCTGTGCTCTGATTGGTTGCTATTTCTTATACTGCTGAGGTAACATGAAAGCTGTGCTGTGATTGGTTGCTATATATTATCCCGCTGAGGTAACATGAAAGCTGTGCTGTGATTGGTTGCTATATATTATACTGCTGAGGTAACATGAAAGCTGCTGTGCTGTGATTGGTTGTTATATATTATACCGCTGAGGTAACTTGAAAGCTGCGGTGTGATTGGTTGTTATCTAGATATATAAAAACGAATGTATGTATGTCGGTCTTTGCGGCAACGCGCGACGGGTACGCTAGTTAGTTATAAAACAGGCATAGCATACAAGCAAATAATATTAAAGGGCATCCAGACCTAGCACACTGAAAGTTATTGTCTACATCCCTGGTTTTCTAAGCCAGTGAAGGGGTTATTGTTTCTATGCTTAGATGTCTCTGACAATAAGGCTGGGCTCACTTGAGCGGGTTGGATTCCACATGCAGGAGGCCAGTATGTGAGCCCGACTGGTGACTCTGCGTACGGCACTTTACTGTAGTGCGCATGACCAAGGAGACTCATAGGCGGTCATGCGCAGTACAGGTTTTCCTGTTTGTTTGTATTTCCTGCACCATCGCTTAGGGATGTACCTGCAGCCCATACTCAATGTTAATTGCATATGGGCTATGGGTCGGATGCTTACATTGACATCAATGAAAATCGTTCATGCTGATTCTGCAGTAAAAAAGAGCATGCTGTGATTTTCTTTGCGCTCGCAGAATACGCAATTCGTATCTGCGAATGTGAAGGAAAATGTGAAAATACATGGCTTTTAATGCCCGTGTTTTACTGCCAATCGCTTGTGTAGACGCCGATCGCAGAATCCGCACTTCAAATCCTTTAGGCGTTAGTTATCCCTGGTGATCTTGGGCAGTAAAAGGGGTTAATGTCAATATTCCTGGTGGTCTAGAACGTTGACTGGTTTTAATGTAAGAATCTCTGGTGGTCTAGGGCATTGACAAGGTTAATGTTAAGATCTCTGGTGGAGGGCAATGAAAGACTTAATGCTACATACCTGCAATCCAGTGGTTACATACTTTTCCAGGTTCCAACACTGTACTGACTGTAATTTCCTGTTTTCTACCTATACTGATCATAGTGATGAGTGCAGGGAGGGGATAAAGATAAGTACTGCTGTAATGCCACTCTCATACTGGTGCTTTTTACTGTGATTAGCACAGCGTACCAATCGCGGTACAACGCTCCAATTGAGTTCAGTGGGGCCTTGCAGATTGATGTGATCTAAGTCACCATGTAGCCCTAGGTTTAGGCTGGTTTCACTTTACCTTTTGTCAAACCAGCACTGATTCTCTGCTTTTGCATGTAGCGTTAAAGACTGACAGAGATCTCCATCTCACATATTTACCTCTATGATGCTGTCCAGGTTTTGTCTTAGTTTCTGTACCAAAATAGTTTTCTACATGGAGGATGGAACTTAGGACAGAACCAGCGCTGGTTTCCCAAAACGTAATTTGAAACCAGTCTTGATGCTAATTTTAAATTAGAAAATAGTTCATTAAAACTAAAAAATATAGTCATTATAGGCAGCTGACTCTTTTCTCAACTTTTTCTATAAAAAAGACAAATTTGTAAAACGGTCTTTGCCAATGCTTTGTTTACTTCAAAGTTTTTTATTGTCTCATCCGTTGGTATCAGTTAGGTCCTTTTTCATTAGGTTACATTTTGCACGATTGGTTTCCAATAAGTTATATATTAACATGACTTCACAAAAGTATAGGCAGCTTGTATAAGCAATAGAGATGAGCAAACGTACTCGTCCGAGCTTGATACTCGTTTGAGTATTAGCGTGTTCGAGATGCTCGTTACTCGAGACGAGTACCACGCGATGTTCGAGTTACTTTCACTTTCATCTCTGAGACATTAGCGCGCTTTTCTGGCCAATAGAAAGACAGGGAAGGCATTACAACTTCCCCCTGCGACGTTCAAGCCCTATACCACCCCCCTGCAGTGAGTGGCTAGCGAGATCAGGTGTCACCCGAGTATATAAATCGGCCCCTCCCGCGGCTCGCCACAGATGCATTCTGACAGAGATCAGGGAAAGTGCTGCTGGTGCCAGAGCTGCTATAGGGAGAGCGTTAGGAGTGATTTTAGGCTTCAAGAACCCCAACGGTCCTTCTTAGGGCCACATCTGACCGTGTGCAGTACTGCTGAGGCTGCTTTTAGCAGTGTTGCACAATTTTTTTTTTTTGTATATCGGCCGTGCAGAGCATTGCGTCCGCAGTCTGCAGTCATTGTACAGAGTATAGGGCCAGTACTGGTGAGGCAGGGAAAGAGATATTCAGGCTATATAGGCAGTGGGCTTTTTTCAAAAAATTGGGGAAAAATACTATATTTGGGCTGCCTGTGACTGTCTTGAATGTACTGCGTCTCTGCTGGGGGTAGTAGTCCTAATTAATACGCAGCTAAGCGTTAGAGCAGGCTTGCGTAAAATCGTTTCCTGGATCTGCTGTCTCTGTTACATGATCGCCGTCATCCCGCCAGAGGGAAAGAGTATACATAATATTATACGCTGCCTACAGTATCTATCTGCTGGGGGTAATAGTCCTAATTAATACGCAGCAAAGCGTTACAGCAGGCTTGCGCAAAATTGTTTCCTGGATCTGCTGTCTCTGTTACATGATCACCGTCATCCCGCCAGAGGGAAAGAGTATACATAATATTATACGCTGCCTACAGTATCTATCTGCTGGGGGTAGTAGTCCTAATTTATACGCAGCTAAGCATTACAGCAGGCTTGCGCAAAATTGTTTCCTGGATCTGCTGTCTCTGTTACATGATCGCCGTCATCCCGCCAGAGGGAAACAGTATACGTAATATTATACGCTGCCTACAGTATCTATCTTTTGGGGGTAGTAGTCCTAATTAATACGCAGCTAAGCGTTACAGCAGGCTTGCGTAAAATTGTTTCCTTGATCTGCTGTCTCTGTTACATCAGCGCTGTCATCCCGCCAGAGGGAAAGAGTATACATAATATTATACGCTGCCTACAGTATCTATCTGCTGGGGGTAATAGTTCTAATTAATACGCAGCTAAGCGTTACAGCAGGCTTGCGCAAAATTGTTTCCTGGATCTGCTGTCTCTGTTACATGATCACCGTCATCCCGCCAGAGGGAAAGAGTATACATAATATTATACGCTGCCTACAGTATCTATATGCTGGGGGTAGTAGTCCTAATTAATACGCAACGAAGCATTACAGCAGGCTTGCGCAAAATTGTTTCCTGGATCTGCTGTCTCTGTTACATGATCACCGTCATCCCGCCAGAGGGAAAGAGTATACATAATATTATACGCTGCCTACAGTATCTATCTGCTGGGGGTAGTAGTCCTAATTAATACGCAACGAAGCATTACAGCAGGCTTGCGCAAAATCGTTTCCTGGATCTGCTGTCTCTGTTACATGATCGCCGTCATCCCGCCAGAGGGAAAGAGTATACATAATATTATACGCTGCCTACAGTATCTATCTGCTGGGGGTAGTAGTCCTAATTAATACGCAGCTAATCGTTACAGCAGGCTTGCGCAAAATTGTTTCCTGGATCTGCTGTCTATGTTACATGATCGCCGTCATCCCGCCAGAGGGATAGAGTATACATAATATTATGGGTAGCAATGGTTCCGAATCCTCTCCCACTGGAGGAGTTTGTTTGGAAAGTTCCCGGGGTCCGGGGGATGAGGCTGGGGACTTCCGGCAACTGTCTCAAGAGCTTTCAGTGGGTGAGAAGGACGATGACGATGAGACACAGTTGTCTATCACTCAGGTAGTAGTAATTGGAGTAAGTACGAGGGAGGAGTGCACGGAGGATTTGGAGGAAGAGCAGCAGGACGATGAGGTCACTGACCCCACCTGGTTTGCTTCGCCTACTGAGGACAGGTCTTCAGAGGGGGAGGCAAGTGCAGCAGCAGGGCAGGTTGGAAGAGGCAGTGCGGTGGCCAGGGGTAGAGGCAGGGCCAGACCGAATAATCCACCAACTGTTTCCCAAAACGCCCCCTCGCGCCATGCCACCCTGCAGAGGCCGAGGTGCTCAAAGGTCTGGCAGTTTTTCACTGAGAGTGCAGACGACCGACGAACAGTGGTGTGCAACCTTTGTCGCGCCAAGATCAGCCGGGGAGCCACTACCACCAGCCTCACCAACACCAGCATGCGCAGACATATGATGGCCAAGCACCCCACAAGGTGGGACGAAGGCCGTTCACCGCCTCCGGTTTGCACCGCTGCCTCTCCCCCTGTGCCCCAACCTGCCACTGAGATCCAACCCCCCTCTCAGGACACAGGCACTACCGTCTTCTGGCCTGCACCCACACCCTCACCTCCGCTGTGCTCGGCCCCATCCACCAATGTCTCTCAGCGCACCGTCCAGCCGTCGCTAGCGCAAGTGTTGGAGCGCAAGCGCAAGTACGCCGCCTCGCACCCGCATGCTCAAGCGTTAAACGTGCACATAGCCAAATTGATCAGCCTGGAGATGCTGCCGTATAGGGTTGTGGAAACGGAGGCTTTCAAAGGTATGATGGCGGCGGCCCCGCGCTGCTCAGTTCCCAGTCGCCACTACTTTTCCCGATGTGCCGTCCCAGCCCTGCATGACCACGTCTCCCGCAACATTGTATGTGCCCTCACCAACGCGGTTACTGGCAAGGTCCACTTAACAACGGACACGTGGACAAGCACAGGCGGGCAGGGCCACTATATCTCCCTGACGGCACATTGGGTGAATTTAGTGGAGGCTGGGACAGAGTCAGAGCCTGGGACTGCTCACGTCCTACCCACCCCCAGAATTGCGGGCCCCAGCTCGGTGGTGGTATCTGCGGCGATGTATGCTTCCTCCACTCAACCACCCTCCTCCTCCTCCTACGCAACCTCTGTCTCACAATCAAGATGTGTCAGCAGCAGCACGTCGCCAGCAGTCGGTGTCGCGCGTCGTGGCAGCACAGCGGTGGGCAAGCGTCAGCAGGCCGTGCTGAAACTACTCAGCTTAGGAGAGAAGAGGCACACGGCACACGAACTGCTGCAGGGTCTGACAGAGCAGACCGACCGCTGGCTTGCGCCGCTGAGCCTCCAACTGGGCATGGTCGTGTGTGACAACGGCCGTAACCTGGTGGCGGCTCTGCAGCTCGGCAGCCTCACGCACGTGCCATGCCTGGCCCACGTCTTTAATTTGGTGGTTCAGCGCTTTCTGAAAAGCTACCCACGCATGTCAGACCTGCTCGGAAAGGTGTGCCGGCTCTGCGCACATTTCCGCAAGTCCCACACGGACGCTGCCACCCTGCGCACCCTGCAACATCGGTTTCATCTGCCAGTGCACCGACTGCTGTGCGACGTGCCCACACGGTGGAACTCTACGCTCCACATGTTGGCCAGGCTCTATGAGCAGCGTAGAGCTATAGTGGAATACCAACTACAACATGGGCGGCGCAGTGGGAGTCAGCCTCCTCAATTCTTTACAGAAGAGTGGGCCTGGTTGGCAGACATCTGCCAGGTCCTTGGAAACTTTGAGGAGTCTACCCAGATGGTGAGCGGCGATGCTGCAATCATTAGCGTCACCATTCCTCTGCTATGCCTCTTGAGAAGTTCCCTGCAAAGCATAAAGGCAGACGCTTTGCGCTCGGAAACAGAGCCGGGGGTAGACAGTATGTCGCTGGATAGTCGAAGCACCCTCCTGTCTATATCTCAGCGCGTTGAGGAGGAGGAGCATGAGGAGGAGGAGGGGGAAGAGACAGCTTGGCCCAATGCTGAGGGTACTCATGCTGCTTGCCTGTCATCCTTTCAACGTGTATGACCTGAGGAGGAGGAGGAGGATCCTGAAAGTGATCTTCCTAGTGAGGACAGCCATGTGTTGCGTACAGGTACCCTGGCACACATGGCTGACTTCATGTTAGGATGCCTTTCTCGTGACCCTCGCGTTACACGCATTCTGGCTACTATGGATTACTGGGTGTACACACTGCTCGACCCACGGTATAAGGAGAACCTTTCCACTCTCATACCCGAAGAGGAAAGGGGTTCGAGAGTGATGCTATACCACAGGACCCTGGCGGACAAACTGATGGTAAAATTCCCATCCGACAGCGCTAGTGGCCGAAGGCGCAGTTCCGAGGGCCAGGTAGCAGGGGAGGCGCAGAGATCAGGCAGCATGTACAGCACAGGCAGGGGAACACTCTCTAAGGCCTTTGACAGCTTTCTGGCTCTCCAGCAAGACTGTGTCACCGCTCCCCAGTCAAGGCTGAGTCGGCGGGAGCACTGTAAAAAAATGGTGAGGGAGTACGTAGCCGATCGCACGACTGTCCTCCGTGACGCCTCTGCCCCCTACAACTACTGGGTTTCGAAGCTGGACACGTGGCCTGAACTCGCGCTGTATGCCCTGGAGGTGCTTGCTTGTCCTGCAGCTGGCGTCTTGTCAGAGAGGGTGTTTAGTGCGGCTGGGGGAATCATCACAGATAAGCGTACCCGCCTGTCAACCGATCGTGCCGACAGGCTTACACTCATCAAGATGAACAAAGGCTGGATTTCCCCAGACTTCTCTTCTCCACCAGCGGACAGCAGCGATACCTAAACAACACGTTGGCTGCACCCGCGGATGGAAGCATTGTTCTCTATCACCATCAAAAACGTGGACCTTTTTAGCTTCATCAATCTGTGTATAATATTCATCCTCCTCCTCCTGCTCCTCCTCCTGAAACCTGACGTAATCACGCCGAACGGGCAATTTTTCTTAGGCCCACAAGGCTCAGTCATATAATTTTTGTAAACAATTTTTATACGTTTCAATGCTCATTAAAGTGTTGAAACTTTCACCTGAACCAATTTTTATTTTAACTGGGCTGCCTCCAGGCCTAGTTACAAATTAAGCCACATTAACCAAAGCGAATAATGGGTTTCACCTGCCCTCTTGGTTGGGCATGGGCAATTTTTCTGACGTACATTAGTACTGCTGGTACACCAATTTTTTGGGGCCCTCGCCTACAGTGTAATCCAATTAATTTTTTGCCCACTTGCATTAAAGCTGACGTTATATCAGCTGTGCTGGGCACTGCAATGGGATATATTTATGTACCGCCGGTGGGTTCCAGGGAGCCACCCATGCTGTCGGTCCACAGGGAGTTGTAACTGCATGTGTCTACTTCTAAAGAACCCCAGTCTGACTGGGGCATGCAGTGTGGGCCGAAGCCCACCTGCATTTAATCGGACGTTACCTCAGCTGTGATGGGCACTGCAATGGGATATATTTATGTACTGCCGGTGGCTTCCTGGCACCCACCCATGCTGTCGGTCCACACGGAGTTGTAACTGCATGTGTCCACTTCTAAAGAACCCCAGTCTGACTGGGGCATGCAGTGTGGGCCAAAGCCCACCTGCATTTAATCGGACGTTACCTCAGCTGTGATGGGCACTGCAATGGGATACATTTATATACAGCCGGTGGGTTCCAGGGAGCCACCCATGCTGTGGGTGCACACGGAATTCCCATTGCGGAGTTGTACCTGCCTGTGACTATTTATAAAAAAACGCGGTCTGACTGGGGCATGCAGACACCTTAACAGAATGAATAGTGTGTGGCACATAGGTTCCCCATTGCTATGCCCACGTGTGCAGCTCCTGATGGCGGTGGCACAGGATTATATTTCTCATTGCTTCTGTACAGCATTGTGGGCTATCGCCCCGCCCCTTTTAAAGAGGGTCGCTGCCTAGCCGTGCCAACCCTCTGCAGTGTGTGCCTGCGGTTCCTTCTCATGGCAGATGCACTTATAAATAGACATGAGGGTGGTGTGGCATGAGTGCAGCTGAAGGCTGCGCAGGGACACTTTGGTGTGCGCTGTGGACACTGCGTCGTGCGGGGGGGGGGGGCAGCATGTAACCCAGGAGAAGTGGCAGCGGAGTGTCATGCAGGCAGTGATTGTGCTTTGTTGGAGGTAGTGTGGTGCTTAGCTAAGGTATGCATTGCTAATGAGGGCTTTTCAGAAGTAAAAGTTGTTGGGAGGTGGGGGGCCCACTCTTGCCGCTATTGTGGCTTAATAGTGGGACCTGGGAACTTGAGATGCAGCCCAACATGTAGCCCCTCGCCTGCCCTATCCGTTGCTGTGTCGTTCCCATCACTTTCTTGAATTGCCCAGATTTTCACAAATAGAAACCTTACTGAGCATCGGCGATATACAAAAATGCTCGAGTTGCCCATTGACTTCAATGGGGTTCGTTACTCGAAACGAACCCTAGAGCATCGCGATAATTTCGTCCCGAGTAACGAGCACCCGAGCATTTTGGTGCTCGCTCATCTCTAATAAGCAACTTTTCAATTAATTTGTTTATAAAAAGTAAAGGAGTTATCGTGCAAAGGAAAAGCGGAGCAGTTACCAGCAGCAGACAGTCCTGCCATTACTTTCTTTGTCAACCCTGCTGAAAAACATAACAGCTTTAATCTGCTTGGTGGCCCTAAATAACACTACTTTGTTTTGTTTTGTTTGCTCACATTTATTTTCCTTTTGTTTATTTCTCCAATTGTCTTCTGATAGTTTCTGCTCATATGAAGCTCAGCATGTTACATTTATATAAAAAGTCATTCTAATTTCATACAGGAGCATATTGTCCCTGCAATTATATATTTTACTAATCTATAATACTTCAATGAAATGGAATATAAGACTATAAAGTAGACTCTGAATGCATAGGAATATGGTAGAACCTAAAATCTAGGTCAAGTACCAGTTAATTTTGTACCTTCTTCTGTCCTTCGTTTATATAAGTGAGCTTTTCTCATTACGCTGGAATAAAGCCCAGAACACTACTATTGGGAAATGACCCTGTCATCCTGGTGTTTTTCCAATATGTTAATTCACAGGTTATGAGTGAAATTCTCTGGTATCTGCTGAGTGAAGTTTCTCAAAAACCTTACACAAGAGTTTCTCCTTAAAGCTAAACTGTATAGCAAACAATGTCAGGTCAAAAATATTGCTCTGCCAATGTGCAACGTTTTTTCAAGATTTTTTTCAGAGTTGAAAGCCCAATATTTCTCTTCTGATTGCATGGCATTCTACAGTAAGAGTATATGTTAGATCTGCTGTGGACTTTCTGAGACTTTACTGTGGATTTTGGTGCTGATATTCTGTGGATTCAACTTCTCATTTGAAGGCATGAAATTTACTGTGAAAATTAGGAGCCTAAAATAGATTTAAAATCCATGTTGTATGTAAATTTACAGACTTTTTTTCCGCAGTGTGTGGAAGGGATTTCTTGAATTACTATCCACATTGCTAGTACTGTAACATTCAGTAGATTTTCCTACAGAAAATTCTGCTGTGGAAAATGCACAGTACTTCCCTAAATGTGAATGAACCCTTAGGCCGTATTCACAAAAGCATATTTTCATGCACAAAATTTGTGAGCGCTATGCAAAGAAAATATAACCCATTGATTTCAATGGCTTCATTTACATGCACTAATTCTGCACACACATTTTGGGCTCACAAAAAAATAAGCAGCATGTTCTATATTCCTGTGCAAATAATACAGTAAAAATGTAGTTGCACACAGAAATACGCAATGCCCATTCTGCAAAAATGTGGCACAAGTGCGTGCAAAAATACGCATACGTTTGTGTGAATCTGGCCTTGACGTGCCTTAGCACACACTGTCAATACTGCGATTTTTCTGCAGCAGATTTTTATGTGGATCTTCTGCAACATTTACACTACAGGCCATGTGGACTAGATTTCAAAAATCTCATCCACATGAAGTGGAGAATTTCCACAGAGAATCTGCAGTGTAATTGACATAGGCCGCCAGCAGGCAGCCGCGTCTGATCCCACTGCAAGAATTCTTGCAGCGGGATGCGGACCTGTGCCCCTGCAGAGGCCTGTGGCTCACGAGCTCAAGGTGTCTTCCGTCTCCTGCTATGAGTTGGCTGCCGGCCAGCAGGCGCATGTGCAGAACGGAGCCAGCCTGTCACTACTGACATTTCTGTGCGGGCCTCTGCAAGACCCGCACAGAAATAGAACATGCCGTGATTTATTTTCTGCATGTGTTTTCACGTGGACAAATCACGGCTGTGTGCATAGTATTCGTTTTGCAATGCAATCCAAATGCAGGCGGGCACGGGCAGAAATTCTGCGGGAAATCCCGCTGCAGAATTTCCGCCCATGTGCAGGGGGCCATATACTGTGAATTCTAAATCCACAGTATGTTTGTCTACACTGCAGGTTTTGATTGTGGATTTCAACCTCCAAATTACAAAGTTTTAAAACAACAACAAATCTGTATCACTTAAGTGTGGATTTAGCCACTGCGAATTTGCTGTTGGCTTTCCATCCCAGAAAGCCCACATTGAATACACATTTTGTGAAGGTACCCTAAGGGCAGAATTATTCCATAAGAACATTGCAAAATTTGTGTTCTTGCCAAATATTTATCACCAAACCATGCTATATCTTTTGAAAATGAGAAAACTGAGACCTCAGATTTCAGAAAGGGAGATTTTAATGAACTCAGAAAGTGGGTAGAAACAATCATATGGCTGGATGTTCTTAAGGACAGAAATGTCCAAAAAGGTTGGGAAATGTTGCAAAATGAGATTCTCAAAGTACAATTGTTAGCCATCTCTAAAAGAAGGAAGAATGAGAAGCATTTAAAGAGACCAGAATGGATGAACAGAGAACTTGCACATATGTTAAAAACGAAGAAAAATATGTTTTATCAAATGGGGGGAGTATCTAAAGAAGAATATAATGTGGTTGCAGAAACTGTAGGGCAAGGCCAAAAGCAATAAAAAAGGATTTTGAGGATATGTCAAAAGCAAAAGAAAAGTCAAAGATGCCATTGGATGCTTACAAGATGGAAATGGTGAATTGGTTAAGAATGATGTTGAGAAGGTCGAACTTTTAAATTCCTATTTTGTATAAGTTTTCTCTCGGAAAGTAGATGGAACATTAACTGATCTTCGCTATGCGATTGGGGGGAATAAAAAAATGCAGGCTAACTATAAGCAGAGAGATGGTGAAGGAACACTTAGCTAACTTAAATGAATTCAAGATTCAAAGTCCAGATGAATTACATGCTAGGATACTAAAGGAAGCAGCGGAGGTAATTGCTAAACCACTCGCCATAATCTTTGAAAATTCCTGAAGAACAGTTGAAATCCCATCAGATTGGAAAAAAGGGCAAATGTTGTCCCCATCTTCAAAAAAAGGGAAGAAGGTGGAAACTACAGACCTGTGAGCCTGACTTCTATACCGGGAAAGATCTTTGAACAAATTAATAAACAGCATGTATGCAAGTACTTGGATAAAAATGGAGTAATTAACCAGAGCCATTATAGGTCTGTAACAAACAAGTCATGCCAGATGAATCTAATTTCCTTCTATGACAGAATCACCGACTGGGTTGATCAGGGAAATGCGGTGGATATAGCTAGTATATCTTGATTTTAGTAAAGCATTTGACAAAGTATCTCATACCATACCTATTGAAAAAATGACCAAACATGGGATCGACAAGGCAACTGTTATGTGGATTCACAACTGGCTGAGTGATCGTACTCAGGGTGGTCATAAATAGCTGCACATCCAAGTGGAAGAATGTATCAAGTGGGGTACTACAAGTCTGTGTCCTAGGCCCAGTGTAGTGTCCCAGAATAACATACTGGTCCCCTTCATAATTGTCATACATATTCTGTCTTACGTGGATGCACTGTGCAAAACTGTCATGTCCATTTTCTGTATGTATGTTGCACAGCTGCAGTGTCTGAAAGGTTAACTAACTCCCATAAAATCATTGCCTGACAGCTCTGCTGCTGAATGTATCTTTCTTACTATGTCATGAAAAAGTGTGGTTCCATGGTGTAATGGTAAGCACTCCGAACTCTGAATCCAGCGATCCAAGTTCAAATTTCAGTGGAACCTGCATGATCAGTTAAGCTGCACATGAGTTCTTGACTTTCAGCAGGGGGTTGGACCCGATGACCCTGGAGGTCAGGGGCGTACCTAAAGGCTCAGGGGCCCGGGTGCAAAAGTTCAGCTCGGGGCCCCCCCACCCCGGGCCTCCACCCCACACGCCCCCGTACCCATACCTAGATCGTGCTGCATACATGATCTCCCCCTTGGCGTAATCTTTCCAAACATGACGCATTTCCTGCACTACATGAAGATTTGTTTGTAGCCCCGCAGGCCTCTCTCACACACACCGCTTTTTACCGCTATTAGCACAGCGCCCCGAGCGCCGTACTAACCGCGGTACAACACTCCCAGAGATTTTAATGAGGTTACTCAAATTTGTGCTCGAACACGGTGTTTCTAACACTGTGAATTTCGAAAGCTGTTCTGTTCCTGCATTTTTGTGGTTTGTAACACATCTCATCACCCATCACAATGATGGGCTGCATTGAAGAGTGCTGTCAAACGCTGTAACCTGTGTTCAAAAACGCTGCTCGAAATTCTGGTAAAAATGCCATGATTTTGAGCTGCGTTTTCTGAACATGTGTGAGAGAGCGGCCTTAGGGGGGTCATGTTTATGTTGCACTTTAGAACCACAATTAAGACACATAAAAACCTGCATGCAGTATTTAAAGACCGCGTACGGTATTAGGGTGACTGCCTACTACAGGTTTTTTTCACGACGAAATTTGCAGCGTTTTTTTTTTCTGCTGGGGTCTATGGGACTTGTAATGTTAAAATCACGATCGCGCAAAACCGCGATTTCACGGTAAATTGCGATTTTGCGCAATCGTTATTTTAGCATTACAAGTCCCATAGACCCCTGCAGAAAATAAAAACGCTGCAAATTTCGCCGTGAAAAAAAAATGTAGTGGGTAGTCACCCTGAAGGAGCAGCAGACACTATTAATAACAGCATGCGGTTTTGATGCGGTTTTTAATTGCATGTAAAGGGTGCAAATAAATACAGTAAATCCAGGGAGAAGGAGAGGGAGAGAGAGATACACACACAGACATACACACACACACACACACACACACACACACACACACACACACAGATATACACACACACACAGATATATACACACACACAGACATGTACACACACACAGACATGTACACACACACAGACATACACACAGACATACACACACACATAGACATACACACACACACAGACATGTACACACAGACATGTACACACACACAGACATGTACACACACACAGACATGTACACACACAGACATACACACACACAGACATGTACACACACACACAGACATGTACACACACACACAGACATGTACACACACACACACACAGACGTACACACACACAGACGTACACACACACAGACGTACACACACACATACACACACACACAGACATACACACACACAGACATACACACACAGACATGTGTACACACACACACACACAGATATACACTTACCCCAGGGCTTGGTCCACTTCTCCTCCATGTGACAGCAGCAGCAGGAGAGGTAAACTCAGAAGCTTCCCCGTTCAGCAGGAAGCAGGGGGGGCAGCACATGATCCCTGTACCCTGCCGTCTCATATGACTTCCTCCCCTGCCGGCCCATGTGACCTCCTCCCCTGCCGGCCCATGTAAGTACCTCCCTGCTTTTCCTCTCAGGCTGGCCGTTCTGACTGCTGCATCATGCGGGGGAAAGAACGGTCAGCCATTAATGCACTGAATGTGCATGGGGGTATGTCGGAAGGCGGCTCCGGGGCCCCCGGAGCTCATGGGCCGGGTCGCCATGGCGACCCCAGCACCCCCTGACGCTACGCCTATGCTGGAGGTCCCTCCCAACTCTACCATTCTATGATTCATGGGGTACAAGTGAGGTAATAACTGTGAGTGTCTGAGAGTAGGAAGGAGCTTCTTCCTCAGTCTGTGTTAGAGAAGGGTGCCATCTTACCTATGTTAGCAAACTTACACAGAGCCACATGGAAGCACCTTTGGCTTCCATGTTGGTGAAGATGGAGGAAGAGGAACGACTACCCACAGCCATTAAAGTATGGATGTAATCAGAGTGAGTCCGTTCCAGAGAGGGAGAGGGCACAACCCCCAACATCCTACTTCACACAAACCAGGTACCCGTTCACACTACAGGCATTTATTTTTCCAGTAGGGCCGTCCGCCAATAGGATCACCACACAGAAGTACGTGATTGTGACACCCACGCGGAGAATGTGTCTGGTGCCTCTAGGCTAAGCCTCTTTCTAAGTGATTTCTTGCCAGAGAGTATGTCGGGAGATTCTTGTCTTTACCTACTTCGGAGTATATTTAATGTCCAGGACCGGTGACATATAGATAACGTGGACTATAGGGCTGTATTGTTCCTGTATAATTCTTCCTCCCAACCTCTGAGCTTTTGCCTGTAACTGCTGCCGTGAATGAAACCTGTAATTACCTGTTTGCAAAGTTTGTCTAAGTAAAGTTTTACCGGGCCTCAATTGTTCCTGAGGACCCGAGGTACAATACACTTGTCCAGTGTTTATTACTCTGCCACATAGAATAACAATGTGGGAACGGTGCCGTCGACGTATACATATATACTTCCATAAGCATTCCCCCTCCCCCTGTGTTACCACTGGGCTACACCGTGGCAAGGGCTAGGCCTCTGGCCATACACAAGCCGCAGAGTTCATTTTCCCCGTGGCATTACAATATTTGGCGTCTCTCACAGGAGGTTACACCACTGTTGTTCAACATTTTATAAATGATCTGGAGGAGGGAGTAGATGTATATTTTGTCTGTATTGTCTGTTATTTCCCATGCTTCAAAACACTGTGGAATAAGTTGGCGCCATACAAATAAAGATTATTTATTTAAAGATTTCCTTTTCGTCCGGAAAACAAATCGCAGCATGCTCCATTTCAGTATGGTTCCCGTTCGGCTGGCTTCCATTGAAGTCAATGGAATCCGTCCGATCTGCGGTCCGTCCACAAGGCTGTGGATTCAGGCGGGAAAGCGGGAGTTTAAAAAAAGAAAAACCTCACTGCACATGTGCGGCAGCGCTGGTCGGTGCTTCCACGCACATCCACAGTGAAGAAAATAGAAAACCCAGACAGGCACGCAGAAGACCCGGATGGCTAAACAGTGTCTTTGGACGCAGGCAGGGTTGGATTCTGCTGTGGTCTCCCGCATGCAGAATCCGATCCATCCATGGACATGAGGCCTAAAAAAGGAAGTAAACTCCTTTACCAGAACTATATATGTTATGGCATGAATTATGTTTTTTGTTTTGTAATTCACATGACTCCTGTACTTGTTTTTTGCACTAGTGAAATCAATCTTTTCTTATTTTCTTTGCACTGTTCTTTTCACAGCAAATATACCACTGAATGAATTACTTAATCCCTCATGCTATAAATGGGATTTATTGTGCCGATATCATATTTAGGCCTAACCAGTAATAAAACATCTATAGCATATTGTTTAACTCTATTATGATATGTTCTGCACTAGAAGTAAGGGGTAGGAAATGCATTAGTGAGTATGTAGGATACAGTGGGATGAAGGTGGTTGGATTCTGAGGGAGAATGTAGAAATGAGTTAATGGTTGAAGCGCTAGATTAGGGAATGTGGTGGGTCTCTACAAAAATGTGTGCTTATGGCATGTTTAAAAACTGTGGACATTGGGGATTAATCAGATTGTCTTAGGTAGTGCATTCCAGAGAACTGGAGCCACTTGTTGAAATTCTTAGAGTTGGGAGTGGGGCATCTTGGGCCTGCTGTGAGACACATGCAGGTAAAACGTCCTGATGTAAATTATAAGGAATTTGATGGACTGTTGCCGGCCCTGAGATTTTGTAACTTTTAAGTTCTTCTTTTTCAAATTTTCTGGTCTTTAAAATATTAAGTATGTATTGCTTTTTTAGGTGATGTAATTTAAATGTCACTTCTGTATATAGCAAAACATAAAAATATATAAACCCCACTTGATTATCTCAAACCCAAAACATAACCATTTACATATGTTGATTGCTGCTTGAGCGGTTAATGGCCAATCGCAGGGCAATTCAGCCAAATAATAGTGAAAAAATATATATATTCATTTATATTGAGCTGACCTTTTTTGTTTTTTCATTTATGTTTTTCTTTTGTCACCGAGTCACAACATTTTTATTTATCCATTAAGATGGCCTTTTATGAAACAAGTTGTATTTTTCAATGGCAACATTTAATGTACATTATATAACATATTAAAACAATTCTAAATAGGGAAAAATTGCGAAAAATGCAATTGACCCATTTTCAGGGAGGTTTTGTGTTTTTGGTGTTCATGGTATGGTGAAAATGACACATTAACTTAATTCTATAACTCAATAAAATTACAGAAATATATGTAGTTTTTCATGCTATGCTACTTCAAAATAATAAAAAATGTTAAAGGGAAACTGTTAGCTTGATTATTCTGTTCAAACTGAGACTGGGTGTAAAAACATGGTGACAGAGTCTCTTTAGCCCTTTCCCGCTGCAGAACGTACATTTACGTCCTGCAGCTGCGGGGTATGTATGAAGAGAGATCGCGGGGCAACCTGTCTTCATACAGCACGGGCGCCGGCTGTTTATTACAGCTGACTCCCGGCTTCAACAGCTGATCGGGTCTGTTAACCCTTTAACCCCTTAGTGACAGCCCTATAGTAGTGTTACGTCATGCTTCTGCAGGACATGTATGAAAGGAGATCGTGGGTGTTTGTGTCTTATAGCTGACAAGTTATGTCCATGGGGTGGCTTGATAGACTGCCTGTCAGATCGCAATATGATGTAATGCCATGACATTACATCATACTGCAGGAGCGATCAAAGTATCGCAAGTTGACTAAAAAAAAGGCAAAATAAGATCAATAAAGTTTTGCTAATTATTAAAAAAAAAGTTATAAGTTTTAAAAAAGTCCTTTTGCCACGTTAATAATAAAAAAAATCTGAATAATAAATAAAAAATACATATTTCGTATTGCTGCGTCCGTAAACATCCAATCTATCAAAGTTACACATTATTTACCCCGCACGATGAACATTGTTGGGAAAAAAAAAAATGACAGAAATATGCTTTTTTGGTCGCCCTGTTTCCAAGAAAAAATGCAATAAAAAGCTATCAAAAAGTTGTATGTATTCCAAAACACAAAACTACCAACACAAACTACAGGAAGTCCTGCAAAAAAATGAGCCCTCACGCAGCTATGTCGACGGAAAAATTAAAAAGCTATTGCACGCAGAAGATGACAGCAGAAAATAATTTTAAAAATTAAAAAATTAAATATCTTCAAAAAAAAAATAAAAGTAGTACAGCCAAAAAAACTATATGTTTCGTATCGTAGTAATCGTACTGACCCATAGAATAAAGTTATCAGGTAATTTTTGTTTCAGTTTGTGCGCCGTAGAAACAAGACTTATGGCAGAATTTAATTTTTTTTCCATTTCTCTCCACTTAGAATTTTTAAAAAGTTTTTCAGTACATTATATGGTACATTAAATATTACCATTGAAAAATACAACTCGTCCTGTAAAAAACAAGCCCTCATACAGCGACGTCAATGGATAAATAAAGGAGTTACGATTTTTTAAAAGGGGGTAGGAAAAGGCGAATATAGAAAAAAAAAATGCTCTGTCACAAAGGGGTTAAATGCCACTGTCAATTCTGATTGCAGGGAGCTGTGCGGTGTCATGGTAGCCAGGGGCCTTCTGAAAGGCCACAAGGCTGTCTTGGCAGAATGCCTATTAAGCAATCCCCGCGGGGTGGCATGATAAACTGCCTGCCCAATCGAAGTATGATGTAATGCTATGGCATTACATCATACTGCAGGAGCAATCAAAGCATTGCAAGTTGTGGTCCCCTACGAGGACTAAAAGAAAAAGTAAAAGTAAGATTAATAAAGTTTTACTAATTATTAAAAAAAAACACCTTTTGTCATATAAAACAAAAATATATATTTAGTATTGCTGCGTCCGTAAAAGTCAGATCTATCAAAGTAATGCATTATTTACCCCGCATGGTGAACGGCGTCCGAAAAAACCCCCGCAAGAAATGTGCTTTTTATGTTCACCCTGTCTCCAAGAAAAAATGTATTAAAAAGGGATTAAAAAGTCTTATGTATTTCAAAATGGTACCAACGGAAGCTACAGGAAAAATCACACAAAATGAGCCCTTACACAACTATATTGACGGAAAAATAAAAAGATATTGCACGCAGAAGATAGTGGCAGAAAAAAAAATTAAAAAATTAAATGTCTTTGAAAAAAAAGTAGTACAGCAAAAAAAAATATATATATGTTTGATATTATAGTAATTGTACTGACCCATAGAATAAAGCCATCATGTTGTTTGGTCTTTTTATTGGCATTTAGTTATAACACAACAATGTGAATAATAGAAATAATAGTACATTGCATTACAATATGGAAACTGCATGAGCTTGTACATAAACCTGTAGGATTCTAGAGGCTAGAGCTTCCAGTTATCTATATTCCATTATCAGAACATACATTTAAAATAAAATGACAAGACATGAAAAAGAGAAAGGGAACCCCCACCCAAAAAAAAAACAAAAAAACCCCTGGATGTATTCATATACCTTACATAACGTCTTAAGTGTATTTTAAACATCCTAAAACTTAGCTTTGGACCTAGGACTCTCCACTCTCATCTAGATGTGCGTCATATTCAAAATATAGACACCTTCTGAGTTATTTGGAATTCCTCATAGCTTAGCCATCTAGTTTCAACCTCTCTAGCTGGCCAGCATTTTCCAAGGAGAGGTGCCAGGTAGTATCCTTAAAGGGGAACACACATGATCTTATTTCTATGAAATATCGCCATTTTCAGAAGAATCTTTTGGTCTGCGATTCTGCCCGTCTTTCTTTTTCTATGGAGAAGTTTGATCTGTTGTATAATATCAGATATTGTTGGGACTTGTGGTTGTAGCCAATATTGTAATAAACAGCGTTTACTCACAAACAATATAATGTGTGACAGTCGTGTCATTTTAATTGTGGGTGGCGAAGAGTGAAATAAGTATGTTTTTGGGAACAATGGTAAAACATGTTTCCATATTCTATGTATGAGGGTTTTAATATCTATGACCAAATACCATGTAATAGGCCAGCCCGCGGTTGAGAACGTTTAGGGCATGCAAGCAAGCAGTCTGGGACATTAGGCTGGGGGGGGGGGGGGGGGGGGTATCAAAACCATAAATAGCTCTATGTATTAGCTTAAGGTGTGACTCCCTCCATCTTTCATTTATGATAGTTTTCAAGTATTTTCCCACCAATCTCAGGGTCTTCTAGTTATCGTGCCCATCTTTGAAGGAAAGAGGGGTAATCTTTATCTGTATGATTTTTTCTAATGTGAAAGTACAAAGTGGAGATGGAGTTCTTCTTAGGAGGGCATTGTATGAAAAAGTCAAGTGCATTGGTGGCATGTTCCTTTGCTACATTAATTAGTCTATCTTTAAAAAAAAAAAAAAAAAACTGTCCATACAGGAGAAAGTGGGGTGGGGGGAAGCCATAAAGCATCTGGAGCTCTGTTAAAGTCATATACCTAGTTTCTTTGGGATGTAATAGTTCTGATACCTTTTCAATATTCCTACTATACCAGAGTGTAAAAAGCTTATTATTGCGGCCTACGCTAAACTCTGGGTGATTCCACAGGTGCATATGTCGAAAGGGTAGCCCATAGACCTGTCCGTAAAGTTTTCCATGTGGCAATGGTATCTTTAGCCAGAAGAGATCTCCTGGCTACTAATGAGAGTTTAGAAAAGCTTGTGTGTAGTAAAGTGTTTAAATTCCAAGGGCGGAGGAGATTGGCTTCCAAATTATGGTTTGAGAAATAGCTGGTGCCTTGCGACCAGTCCAATGAGTGATGGAAGAGGCATGCTAAAATATAACTACGGATGTCTGGAAAATGTATTCCTCCACTATCCTTGGAGAGCATAAGTTTATTTAGGGAAATGCGCGGGAGCCCAGGTATCATGGGCTGCTTACAAATGAAGATGGTAGAATAACCATTCTGCCTAAATTATTAGGATGAACATTTGTCTCATTTGCTACAGCATCTTCAGATTAATGTAATTCTCTGCTCTTAACTTAGTCTGATTTAATTATAAATATTGCAATCGTTCGCTTTCAACCTTAATGTACATATCGATATTAAACTGATTGGCCAGTTGTCTACATTGTGGTATCATATTAAAATCGTTTTCTCGTATCATCATGTTGTAGGCATAAAAATCCATACAGGACACCTTTTTGTTTGCCAAGGAAAGGCCTGTTACAGGGTTGATTTGCAGTATTTCAAAGTGATACCCTTCCTGCCCCTTGCTAAAAATGAGCAGATATTGTAATGCGTCATAATATTTATGTGTATCAGGCACCCTGATTAATCTGTCATCACGGGCATGTAAAACAATATCATTTGGCGTACGGTCTGGGTGCATTACTAATTTATAATCTTCTTCCAATATTCTGTCTAAAGCAGTTTTGAAAGTGGTGATTAGATGGTTATGTACATGCAACATTCTTTGGATTTTTAGAACAGTATCTTTTTCAACCCCTTGAATATTTTGACGTCTGCGTCATTATTTCCATCCCCCATGAAATAAATCTGTGAAAACGTATGTTGCTGGGTATTATGACTTTGCTATCCACATCAAATGACGTCATTTGGAAACACAAATTGCATTTCCTAATTCTAGTTTAAAAACACTATAATTCACTGAAATCATGCAAAAGTAGAGTTTTTAGCAGTTCCTCTGGCTCGCCTCTTGATGGGAGCAAGATTTTCCTACCAGAAGAACAGATACCAGCAGTTTCCTCCTTCCATTTTAGTGCTTCGCAATGCCTACATTTTTAATTCATTCTCTTTATGATTACTAATTGATAATTAACATAGCCGGGTCACAATGAAATAAGGCATCATTAAAAGTCTCCTACGTGCTACTTACAAACGCACAACTTTTTTCTCACTGTCGTTCGGCAAATAAAACACACCGTCTTTTTAGTCTTGAAGCATCTCTGCAGCTGTCAGAGAAGCGTGACATTCAGCATCTAAAATCTGCTGGGCCCGAGTTTGCTGCAGAGTCTCAGCAGCTCTAAGGGATGCGTGACGCTCAGCATCTAAGGTCTGGCGGGCCACAGATTGCTCCAATATCTTGCCAGTTTTAAAAGACGCGTGATGCTCAGTATCTATGGTACGTCTGCCCTGAGATTGCTGCAATGTCTGTGTAGCTCTAAAAGACGCTGACGGTCATCATCTAAAGTTTTGCGGACCTGATATTGCTACAATGTATCTCTAGCTCTGAGAGACGCGTGACTGTCAGCATCTAGGGTTCGGCGGACCTGAGAATGCTCCAATGTCTCTGTAGCTCTAAGAGACACGTGATGCTCATAATCTAAAGTCCAAAGAGCCTAAGACTGCTCCAGGGTCTCTAATGCTCTAAGAGCAGCCTGTCTTTCAGCTTGTTGATGCCTTCTTGCCTCAGTGTGGTCATCAGATTCTTGGGTTCTAGTAATTTTTGCAGCTCGAGCTCTGCTAGAGCTACTTGCCAGATCTGACGTACACTTGCATGGCATATTAAAAGAAGACCAAAAAATGGATAAGAAATACGATTTTCAAAAGGAAACCATTTCTTACACAGCTGAGGTAAAATAAAAGCTGCGCTGTGATTGGTTGGTATTTCTTATACTGCTGAGGTAAAATAAAAGGGCTGAAGGGCTGTCACAGTGCAGAGCGATCAGCCCTATTCTCGTTTGCACAAGGAAAGACTAGAAGCAATGGGATGAAACTAAAAGGGAGGAGAAAAAAATGAGATATTAGAAAAAACTTTCTGACAGTGAGGGTGATCAATGGGTGGAACAGTTTACCCTGGGAAGTGGTGAGTTTTCCCTCAATGGAAGTGTTCAAACAAAGGCTGGACAAATATCTGTCTGGGAGGATTTAGTGAATCCTGCACTGAGAAGGGGTTGGAAACCGATGATCCTGGAGGTCCCTTTCAACTCTACCATTCTATGAAAAGCTGCTCTGTGACTGGTTGCTATTGGCAACACAGATTTTCTTTAAAATTTCAATCCAGTCTTTCATTCAAGCTGAAATGCAAAATCTGTCTGTTTGTGTCATACAGCCCAGCTTTCATTTGTTCTACTGCTGAGGTAAAGTAAAAGCTATGCTGTGATTGGTTGCTATGTACAACACAGATTTTCTTTTAAAATCCCAATTCATGTTAATGTGTCTTTCATTCAAGTTTTAATCCTGGACAACCACCAGTATCCCTGCTAGCTTGATAATCGCATACGTGCGACAACAACATCTGCCCTCATGTCTGCCCATTTGTGTAGGCATAGCCTATGATGTGCACCCAGTTCCCCTATCGCGGCGGCGGAGCGGAGGTGCGCCTGCACTTCACCAAATAAATCTGACTTGTCATGCTCCCTAGAGAACTCTCTAAATTTTCGGGATAAAACATAGTCTATGTCCTCCCTCAAGATGCAAGCTATCTCCCTGCCAAATTTCATCAACATAACTTCAGCGGTTTTGCTGTGAAAAGGTAACAAACAGACAGACAGAGTTACTTTTGCATTTATAATATTAGAATGGATAGCATATCCAAAATTTGGTGCAGATTTTTCTTGCATTGTAGATTTTCTGTAGCAAATCTAACCTGTGTTGTAACCTTTGGTTTAATTTAGGAACATTTTATCCTACTGATTTTTACCTGTTTATCATCTGTATAGAACAATACTTATGCTTTACTGTGTAATATTTTACATTATTCTGCCTGAGGCTCTGCTCTAGGCCAATAACAAAGAGCTTAGGTCAATGTTTTAGCCATTTACTAGATATTTTCTTAACGGCATTCTAATGTTTATACTATAAATCTAGCTTGCTGCTGTGATTTGATTACCTCTCCAGTGAAGACCCTCATTTAAACAACTCTGTCACTATACATAATGCCTGGGATTTCAGAGCACCATCATGCAAGTTTTTCCACCACCATATAAGGTGGCACCGTTTATATAGCCACATATAAAACCTGTCAGTAAAAATCATCTGGGGTTTGTCTTCTAATGGCTTAAACTATTAGCATTGGACAAGTACTGGAAAACTATTGAGCAGTAAACTATCTAGATCCCTTGTATTCTAGGATTCCGCACATTCACATAACTTCATATATTGCAGATATACAACACATCACCTTAGCTTCTTTCTGTTTCCTACAGACTTCCTTGCCTCCAATTCATTACCAGGCCTTGTATTCTTTTGTATTTATTTTTTCTATTTTTCAATCTATCTAGTTACATTTGGATTTATTTTCACAGCATGAGTTGTATTTTTCAATGACACCATTTTAGGTTACTGATTAACTTTCCTTGGGGGAAGGGTGGAGATGGAAAAAAACATTGTGTAGTATAAATTACATTTCCTTTAGGGTGCCTTCACACTGAAGATGAAATCGCATGATTCCCAGCGCTGCGAGGCTGCGAGAAATCAAAAATTATGAAGCCAATAGCTTCCAATGACTCCCTTCACATGTGTGATGTTTTAACACTTGCGATGCAGCGTGAAAACAAAATTGCAGCATGTGTATTCTTTTTGCGATATCGCCAATTTTTTCCAATGGATCTGGTGGCAGCAGCGCCAGTCCCATTGAAAGCAATGGTAGATGATCGCAATCCTCTGCTACTCCAGGGACAGCAATGGCAGGGGATTCTTTCATCCCCACGGAGAGGCCCCTTATCACTGAACACTGTGATAGCACTGTCACAGTGTTCATTTATGAGGTAACTCCCAGAAAGGATTTCCGGAGGGTAGGGTTGAAATATAAGACCTACCCGGAAAATAATCCCTAGCTGTAAAAAAGAAAAAGAAAATAATACATCACCTTAGAAGCGCTGTCATCTTCGGCACGCCTTCTGACGATCTCCGGCACTCTTCTTCAGCATCTCTTTTGGCCGCTGATTGAAAAATCCCCGCCTCTTGAAAGTGCTGCTTCTGATTGGCTGAGCGCTGTAACCAATTAGAGGCAGCACTCAGCCATTTCAATGAATGAGGGGACTCTTCACTGGGATGAAGGAATTCCCTGCCACAGCTGTCACAGCAGTGGCAGAGGAGCGCAATTTTCTCCCATTGATTTCAATGAGGCTGGAGCCACTGCCGCCGGCCCCATTGAAAGCAATGGGAGAAGATCGCTATCTCCTGCTGTGGCTGTGACAGCCACAGCAGGAGATTCCTTCAGCCCTGCTGTGATGTGAGGCTGTTTTACTGCAAAAACGCCTCACATCCAGGGTTTTTCAGAAAGATTGCGAGAGCGATATCGGGATGTGAATCACAGCCCGATATCACTCACGCCAGTGTGTCGGAGGCCTCCCCCTACGAGTTTGTACAATAACAGTGATGCCAATTATGAATAGTTTTTTAAAGTCTATAATAGCACATTTCCTGGGAGAAATTAGTTTTTATATAGCTGCATTCTAAAAGCCAAAACTTTTTCATTCTTCTATCAAGGCAGCTGTATATTGACTTGCTTTTGTAGGACCAGTAAATTTTTTTTTAATAGAACCATTTTGGGATTATAAATTATTAATTAACTTTAGTTTTTCGCATTATTTTTTACATTGTTCACTGTGCATTTTAACCCCTTAATTCCACAGGACGTAAGTGTACGCCCTGGCTGTTGGGCACTTATTGCAACAGGACGTAAATTTACATCCTGTGACTGGCACGGACTGAGAAGTGAGCCCGCGCCATCCCGTAACAGAAGTTGGCTGTGGCCGATTGCTGGCCTCCCACCTCAGCAGCAGGGATTGATGATAACAGTGATCCCCAATGTTAACCCCCTCCATGCATCGATCAATGTACATCGTGGCATGTAAATGGTTCACACAGGGAGCCCAGAGGGCGATGGGTTGCCATGAAAACCTGACATCAGACACTGGTGTTCCTGCATGCCATGGTCTATGATCTCTATAGTGAGCGATTAGGCATTGCAGTACAGAAATACTGCAATGCATTATCATAGTGATAAAAGGTTTTAGGCTGGGCCGCAGGTTTTGAAGCAGCGCTTTCCTGATGGAAATCTTGTGGTTTTTCGCTGCGGCCAAACTGCAAGATTTTCGGCAGGAATCTGCCACGTGAGAACCGAGCCTTATATTTCAAGTCCCATACCTTTTCTTTCTAGGTTTTCCTTTTTTTTTTAACTTTCGTCTGAAAATTACAAAGTTAAACAATAGCCACTATAAAGGGAGACTAGGATTTTTTATCTGTTTGGCTAAAAAGTGACATACATGGCATGCACCACATTTATATTAGATACTTTCAACACAGTGACCTCTGATTATCTAGAAAAAGGGCATGCCAAAAAGGAGTTGTAAAATGAACCAATTTTATTTAACATGTATGCAGTTCTATTGGATTGCCGGAGATACTCAGCTGTCTCCAGCAGTCTCATATAAATGCATGGACCAGTAGGGTACACACGTGACCACCACTCCAATTATTTGAGACCCCTGTTTTTGTAATTCGCAGGGGTCCCAGCGATCAAACTCCCACCAATAAGATTCATCACTTTTCCTGTGGATAGGTGATAAGTTATTTTCATGAGAAAGCACTTTAGTGCAACCTCAAGTACATACATACACAACTTCATAGTATGTACTATGTCATATACTAGTTTGCTGTCTAACAGAGGATACAGTAATAGCTTTAGTAACACAATCTTTATGAGAACAAGTTATGTTGTAACTCAAATACATATTGTTCTTAGGTGACAATTGCAACACTATATTTAGCAATGTACAATGTATAATTGTAAACTGAAATATTGCACTGGTAAAAGAAAGACTGTTAGATCACCCATTGTGAAATATAATTACATATTCTTAATTTGTACACAAATAACCAGCTGGGTGATGTGATTATTTGGACTTGTTTAACGCAAACTCATTGTGTCTATTTATACCCCGGACTGTGAATGTAATAAGGGAGCATCCTCTACATCTGGTGGAAAGAAGGTTTCTACATCAACATAGAAGGGGGTTCTTTACTGTAAGAGCAGTGAACCTATGGAACTCTCTGCCTGAGGACAGGGAGATGTCGATAAAAGAGTTTAAGAAGGGCATTAGGGGAAAATAGAAGGGTCAGTATATACACTATTTATTAATGACGTGGTAAAAGGATTGCACAGTAAAATATCATTATTTGCAGATGATTCAAAACTATTGAAAGTAATTACACAAGAGAGGACAGAATGTGGTAGCAAATGGAACAGGATCAGCCGGAGGCTTGGGCAGAAAAGTTGCAAATGAGGTTTAACAATGTAAGGTTATGCACATGGAAAGAGGAAATACACGTCACCATTACACACTAAATAGGAAACCACTGGGCAAAACTGACCTGGAAAAGGATTTGGGGATTTTAGTTCATTCTAACTGAACCGGAACAACCAGTGTCAGGCAGCTGCTGCCATGGCAAATAGGATCATGGGGTGTATCAAAAGACGTCTAAGTAGACATGATGAGAACATAGTTCTTCCTCATTACAAATCACTGGTCAGACCACACATGGAATATTGTGTACAGTTTTGCTTACTGGTACTCAAGAAAGACATACAGAGTCAAGTCACATTATTATGAGCACCAGCTAATATCCAGAGTAACTGCAATGTGCCACAGACAGCAGGTAGATGGGCTGGGGGTGACTCAGTAAGATGCTGATGTGTTGTCTCAGGTATCTGGAGCCATGCTGACTGCAGTGCATCCCAAAGTTGCTGGATGAAGCATAGGAGAGGATCCCAAGTGAACACTGTTAGGTGCACTGTTCAGACACAATCTTCTGCTTCTGTGTCTGGCAGGCGAGTGCGTCGTCCTGCTTTCCCTGTTCACTGAACTTTCATTTATTCTCTTCCAGCACTCCTAGGGTTAATTGCTTCTGGGCCTCCTGCTCAACTGATGCATCTTTTCTAATCAGCGCCCTATATAGCTGCCCTGGGCCTTTCAGTCAGTCAGTGCTGTTCTGTTGTTGTGTGATTTGTGTCCATAATTCCATGTTTAGCCGCTGCTCTGGCAGTTTCCTTGTTACTTTGCGTTCTGCTCGTATTCGGTGTCCCTTCATTCATCCAGCTGTCAGTTATCCTCATGAGTCTGCTTCTCTGTTTATCCTTATCAGACTGTACCGCCTTTGTTCCTGTACACCCCAGTATTGTTCTGTCATTTGTTTTATAGTTGTTCTGTTTCATCAGGGTCAGTCAGCGCCTAGAAGAAGACCATGGGGTCATCCTTATCAGGACGAGTGCTCCGACTATAGGCAGGGTTATTAGTTTAGGGCAAGATACTTTTCCTAGTTTCAATCTGCGTACGGGGTTCGTACATCCGGTATCTTACCTTCCACGCTGGGGTCGGCTGTCAACCGTGCTGGACTGGATCATCACCTACCTGGTAGGTTGACACAATGGTTCCACATCCACAGTTGTTACAAACACAATGATCGATGTGGTCCCAGATGCTGATGTTCTTCCAGCAATAGTTGCAGGGTATTTGTTCTTTGATGTTTCTTGCCTGCCATGTTTCTTTTCTGCATCCATTTGATGATGCAGAAAACGTGACTCTTCGAAGAAGGCAACCCTTTGCCAATTAGTGGTGGACTAATACTGATACTGCTGTGCAAACTGAAGCCTTTTCTTCCAATGCACTTTTGTTAGCGTAGGTGCAGTGACTATCCATCTGCTTCGGAGCCCCATACATAGTAGGGTTCGCTCAACTGTGGTTTTAAACACACGCCTGTTAGCACCCTAGTTTATTTTCATGGGGAGCTGCTTCACTGTAATGTATTCGTCGGCCCCCACACACCTTAGTAGCAGACATTAACCTCTCACATCAATGGCACGTGGTGCTTGTCAGCTTCTACATTGGTTATTCCCAATGGTTTCATCTGTCCACTGCCACCCTTGGCCCGAAAGTGAGTAATCTTCCCTATTTGCAACTTTGATAAATCACTCCTTTATGCAGACAGCCTATCACACACCTTATATTCCCATAAAACTAGCCCATGATATGTCACTTCTTTCATGGGCTACACGCTGCTGACATCAAAAGTAGCAAGTGGTCATAATAATGTGACTTGACTGTGGTTCATAGCTTGAGCAGGTTCAATGATGGACAACTAAATTAATAAATGTAATGGGTGAACTACAGTACCAGAGAGGTTATCAAAATTGGGGTTAATTAGAAAAAAAGATGGCTGATGAGTGATCAATAATTATGTATAAATATATCAGAGATCAATAGAGAGATCTCTCTCATCGTATATTTAGACTTAGGACTGTGACGGTGACAATAGGGCATCCTCTACATCTAGAAGGGAAAAAGTCTCCACATGAACATAGAAGAGAGTTCTTCATTGTAGGAACAGTGAGATTATGGAATTCTCTACCTGAGGACTTGGTGATGGCAAATTCATAAAGAGTTCAAGAGGGGTCTGGTCGCCTTTCTTTAGTGTAATAATATTATATGTTGCAGTCACTGATTACTTTAGAAGGCTTGTTGATCCAAGGAGTTATTCTGGTTGTCTGATTGGAGTAGGGATGGAATTTTTTCCCTCCAACAAGAAAATGAGCTTCCACTTCATAGGTTTTTTTTTGCCTTTGTCTGGATCAACAATGGGGGTGTAATATCTTGAACTGGATGGACATGTGTCTTTTCTCAGACTTATATACTATGTTACTATAGGAATTCCAGATGACAAATAATCACTTCATGTTCCAAACATGGAATAATAGAGAAATAAAGAAAAGCCCCTTTTAGCCCTCATGCCCACGGCCGGGTCGGAATCCCGCTGCAAGATTCTCACAGCGGGATGCGACCTGTACCCCAGCATTGACCTTATACTTACCCGTCCGGTGTCTTCTCCCTCTGCTCTGCGATATGCCGGCTGGCTCACAGCCGCGCATGCGCAGAGCGGAGCCGGCGCGTCAAAGGTGACGTTTTTGTGCAAGCCTCTGCGAGGCCCACACAAAAATAGGACATGCCGCGATTTAAATACCGCGCAAGTTTTCATGCGGTCAAATCGCGACTGTCAGCCTAGGATTGCATAAACTAATGCAATCCTATGACAGCATGCCACGGCAGAAAGTCTGTGGGAAATCCTGCCGAAGAATTTCCGTCTGTGGGCATTGGGCCTTACATGGCCCACCAGTCTTTTCAGCAACTGGACAAGCCCTGACGTCACCGCTAAGGTCATTAGTACTTGTGCAGTGCTTTCAAACTGAGAGACTTGCAGGACACTTGCTGGCTTCTCGTCTGTTTCTCGCTCCCTGCTCAGTGCTTCCTATGGGAAGTTCTGTGCGGGGGAACTTCAGACAGCACAACAAGCCAGCGGGCGCTAACGAGATCGCTTAAGCTAACACAGAGGAAGCTGATAGAAAAGTCAGCTTTAATGACTGCTAACAACAAGTGAGTGATAGTTTTGCTTTTACATGTAACGATTATCGCTCACTTCGGCTGTTTGAACGAATTTTGAGCGATAATAATTGCGTGTAGAAGGGACTTTACTCCAAAGTTGATCAGTCAACAACTCATGTGTCGCTGAGTCACTCAATGAAAATACAACTAACTCTATGAACATATCACATGCATGAATCCAATTAAGGAAAACCTTAGGCAGACAGAGGTTAGCAGGTCACATAGATCAAGGGATCTCTTCCATCTACCTTATTACATAACAGAGAGAAAGCAGGAGTCCCCTCACTTCTTGGTGACAGACAAAATTAATCTACTTTTTATGGCCGCCTGCAGACGGCCAGGTCAGATCCCCCTGCGAGAATTCTCGCAGCGGGATGCAGCCCCGTGCCACTGCAGAGGCTTGCAGCTCACCCGCTCCCGGCGTCTCCGAAGCTCTGTGATGTGCCGGCTGCTGCCCAGCCGGCGCATGCGCAGAGTGGAGCCGGCGGCTCTTTACTGCCATTTCTGTGCGGGCCTCTGCGAGACCTGCACAGAAATAGAACATGTTTTCCGCGTGTGATTTCACACAGACAAATCGCAGCCGTCTGCCTAGGATTGCATTTTGTAATGCAATCCTATGGCAGCGGCCAGGGGAGAAATTGTGCGGGAAATCCCGCCGTGGAATTTCTGCCCGTGTGCAGGGGGCCGATCTCATTGACTGTGAGGGGCACACTAGATAAAACGTTAGCATGCAAATGCAAATACAAGTTAAATTAAAGGTTAAACAATGATAATTTTATACAGTTTAACAAATAATATTATATCTTCACTGCCAATGAATAAGTAATTGACATTTACATTACACCAGAAAATGGTCAATCACATAAAGATATACTAAGAGTTATGAGCTAAACATATATTATACCCATTAGCAAACTGAAGGCTATTTACCGTCAAAGTTTAGCTTTAATGGTAGAAGTTTTGCAGCCTCTACAGAGGTGACAGGAACGCCAAATATGCTTTGCAGAAACTTTTCTTCCATGCTAATTAAGTGCTGTATATGCTATGGTATGTTGTACTTTAAAATAGAAAATGTACTTTAAAATGCGCCTCACTTGCAGTTTAAAAATGCTTTTGTAGCTAAATGAAAGGTGGACTTACCCGGTGCCAGAAGGGTTAATCCAGTGGTGAAGGAGTTAACCCCTCTGCACCTGTTGTCCACGTTAGCCTTCAGCAGGTTTCTTGCTTCTCCATGTTTCTTTTTTGGAGTGGCGTCCAGGGATATCCTTTCACCGTGTTTGCAAGCACGGTCGGGCTGGATAACTTAGTATAAAAGTAAAAAATAAAAACTATCCCGCGCCTTGGCAGAAAACCAATCTTTTTTTATTCTTTAAAACAACGCGTTTCAACACAATATGTGTCTTTTTCAAGTTCATACAGACATTTTCATATATGCTGCCTTATATAGTGTGGAATAACATGTATGTGTGGCTCACTTTATTTTTTACTTTTACTTTTATACTATGGTATGTTGTGTTTCTTTGCTTTTCTATTTCAGCTGTGGCAGTGGGCACCTAAACGTTTATTTCATATTATCTGGATGTGTTGGCCTATTCAATTTTTTACATTGCAAATTTGCAGCTATGGCTGCTTCAATTTTAGCTATGCACTCCTGCCCATCTGTCCAAGTCTTTAAATTAAAGCTGAATTTAGCTTAGCGCCTACTTGCCATAAGTTCATTTTGGAGGCAGTCTTAAAAGAGTCAGATTTTTGTGCTGTGCACAAACTTTACTGATGAATAATTTAGTTCATGATGCTATTTGGAGGTGATGGGTTCTCTTTATTAATAAAAAGTACATAGGTCATATATTCCCTTTAAAGGTGAATTAACTATTATATTCGTGTATTTCATCAATAACTGATCCTAATTTTTTATTTTTTAATAGGTTAACCAAACCTAGCCTAAGAGCCCTTTTATGTTGGCTGAGAAACATGGAATGGTAGAGTTGGAAGGGACCTCCAGGGTCATCTGGTCCAACCCCCTGCTCAGTGCAGGATTTACTAAATCATCCCAAACAGATATTTGTCCATCCTTCATGTGAACACTTCCATTGAAGTAGAACTTACCACCTCCCATGGTAACCTGTTCCACTCATTGATCACCCTCACTGCCAGAAAGTTTTTTCTAATATCTAATTTGTGTCTCCTCGCTTTCAGTTTCATCCCATTACTTCTAGTCTTTCTTTGTGGAAATGAGAATATTGTTCACATTCCTGTAATCAGCAAGAATCTGAACGATTATTGTTAAGTATAAATGCATGCATAACTTGAACAATGAACAAATTCATTTGTCATTCAGTTTCTGCATGCATAAGAACTGAACAGCAGATCAGCCCATGTAAACAAGCAGTCGTTCATGAACAGTGGCCTATTTATTGTGAATGGAGTTGAGCTGGAAGGTTTCCCTGGCCAGCTCCCCCTCCATTTGCTAGCAATGATTGTTCCTATGTAATGATCATTGCTGGGACGACCTGTCAGGCATCTGTGCCCGACAGGTTGCCCCATGTAAAGGCACCCTAAGCTGCCAATAATATGTGCTCATATGCCACTGTATATATTATATATGCATATAAATCAGAAAATAAAAAAAGAACAAGATTGTTTTGAAAAATCAATAATTTTTTATGCATATTTTTTCAGTAAATATGTAAATGTGATCTCATTTGGAGAGATAATATACATTGTGTTTTTGACGCAACTGTAAATTCTTCCTGTAAGGGCTTCTACCAACTAGCCTTTTTTTAAATGCTGCAATATCGCTGCATTCTTTTCAATGGAACTTTCTAATGTTAAAATCGCATTGCACAAAAATTACAAAAGCACAAACTTGCGATTTTTGTGCGATGCGATTTTAACATTAGAAAGCCCCATTGAAAAAAACGCAACGATATCACAGCATTAAAAAAAATGCTAGTGGGTAAAAGCCGTAAAACTGACAGGTAGCATTTTCCCAATCAACTATTAAAATGTTTGAGTTTCTCAGAGCATAGGATGCAAAATCTAAAAGTGTATGGGCTTATATTTTCATCTAAAACAACATACATGGTGCCTTAAAGTAAACTTGGATCTGAATTAATCATAGCAGAAGGTAACATAGGGACAAACAAATGGCTTTCTTGTACAACTGCCAGTGTTGGAGATTCACATCTATCCCTTAAGTGGACGCATCAGGATGTATTGACGCCCGGATATTTTCCCACACACAAAACCATTAAAAATAGCTTGACAAACTAATTTTCTTTTGTAACAATCCCTTTCTACTGCCGGTTATCTCAAGAAGATGGGGTGATTTTTAACCCAATGTGCTCTACTTGAGAATTTATGTTTGAGTCATTATGTTTAACACTGTTAAAGGGGCTGTCCGGGTCTGAATTACTGATGACCTATCCTCAAGATCGGCGTGGATCCACTGCTCAGGATCCTCAGCAATCAGGTGTTATCCAGCCCACTCACTACTCCATACATATGGCATTGGCCTGAGTTAATAATACAGGCACAGCACACATTGAATAGGATTGAATTCAGTAACCACT
Organism: Eleutherodactylus coqui; assembly: GCF_035609145.1. NCBI lineage: Eukaryota > Metazoa > Chordata > Amphibia > Anura > Eleutherodactylidae > Eleutherodactylus > Eleutherodactylus coqui. The sequence goes on from NC_089847.1 coordinate 69,739,361, forward strand.
ATGCCAGCAATACCAACCCAGGCCCTTGCAATGTGTACAGAACTGTCATCTTCTGGCTCCATTTGCACTGACAGTGGATTGAATACCATCTGATTGATTTGAGACCTGAGTGCAGAATCCTGCTGATCAACTACTGATGACCTATCCTAAGGATCAATAGTTCAGAGACCCAGGCAGCGCCTTTAACTGCATGCAGCATAAGCATTTTTCACTACCCTTTATATGCAACTTAACATGGCAAAAAATTAAGTTGTAGCACTTTTTTTTTTTAAATCATATAATATATTAAGTTATGGAATTTAAGATTGACTAGAAAACGACTGTTCCATGTACAGATTGTTAGCAATTATCTACAGTTACACAGAGTGAAGTAAATCTATTGGTAGGCTGAATACATGTTCCAGTACACTCTAGAAACAATGAGCTATAGATTCTTGACATGATCCACGCTAGTGGAAAACTGAAGATTAGTGTTGAGTAAACCGAACCATTAGAACCCTGTTTGGGGACAAACATTGCTAGAAGTTCAGTTTGGCATAAATCCAAACCAAGCTTTTAGCAAAGTTCTACCCAAAACTGGGTTCTTCTACTGCTTTGGTTTGCTCAACACTAGTCCTGAACACTAGTGTATAATACTTTCTGAGAGACATAAAAGACCTGTATAACAATCTAGGGTGGTATAGAGGGCATTTATACCAATTTTAGGGGTTTTGGTGAACTTCTGGTTTAGTACAAATTAATTTGGACCAAACCGAACTTTCTGCAAACATACAGCAAACTGTCCAAACTACAGTTTTCAAAAGTTCACTCAATGCTACTAAAAATGATTATACAGCTTTACTGTGAACATTCTACTCCATCCTAAGGCCAGCTGTCCACAGCGATGCGGTATCCCGCGGCGAAGCTCCGCCGTGGGAGCCGCCGACTGGGAGCAGGAGCCGCCGCCGAATCTCCGCCAGTCAGTCCCATCTAATAGATAGGCTGACCGCGGAGAATCGGGGCAATGATTCTCCGCTCATGGACAGGGGCCAGCGATTTCCATTAAAGCGTCGGCCGTAAACCGTGGGTGAAATTACTGCCGTGGACAGGGGGCCTAAGGAAACTCTGTGTGTTGAGGGCTGGGGACTGTCATGTACTAGAAATATTGTATAATCTTATGATCCTTTTGACACAAGGCATTATTCTCCAGAAAATACAGTGGCCAGCAGCAGATTTTAGATATACTGTGCTGATAAGAAGTGGCTCAATTTGTAACAATGAAGACATTCCACATAAAATCATAGTAGCTTCAAATGTTTGTACCACACAATATTTTCAACTTATATTGATCTTTTGCACACCGCTGTAATCCGATACCAGATTCAACATATAATGCCACAAACAGTTTAGTTGTACTACTTGCACATAGCTGGGAAATCCAGCCAATCAACATGTGCATTTCCCTGGTCAAAGAGCTGCATTATTGAAGTACATGTACTGAATGGATGTCTAGTAGCACTTCTCTGTACTACAGTGCAATACTACATGTCCTTTACTGCACTTTACCTGTGCCAGCATAAGCTAACCCTTTGAATACCAGGTAAGGATGGCTTCATTTCATTTTTCTGTTACACTGTGTACTGTACAGGCCCTGAAGAAGCTGCTGTCCTCTACATAGAAAGTGTTTCATTCTTCATTTTGTATTATTTTGCTTGACATTTTGGTGGCTTTGGGAGAAATTACCAGCTGTACATAGAGTTATGGTTTCAAAAGACAATATTTTCAATGTACAATGATTGTCCTGGAACCATTATTATTGTATGTTCAGGTACCACTGTAAATATAAAGTTTAGGGTCACTTGTTGAGTTGCATATAGCAAATCATGCTTATTCTATGCATTTCCAGTAAAAACACTAGCTCGGTGATAGCGATTGAACTATTGAGGAGGTCTTTATTCCATGTATAGTCCTTCTTAAAGGGGTTGTCCCGCAAAAGCAAGTGGGGTTAAGCACTTCTGTATGGCCATATTAATGCACTTTGTAATATACATCGTGCATTAAAGGGATTGTCTCGCAGCAAACATCAAAATTTTACATTACCCCATTCCCCCTGTCACCCCCCTGGCATAAAATAGCAATTTAAAGTGGTTTTTAAACCGCTTGCTACTCACCGATCCGACGAAATATGGAGTTATAAAAATCTTCTCCCTAAGATGGCCGCCGGTCCTTTCCCAGGGATGCACTGCGGTTTTCTCCCATGGTGCACCATGGGCTCTGTGCGTTCCATTGCCGATTCCAGCCTCCTTATTGGCTGGAATCGGCACACGTGACGGGGCGGAGCTACGATGACGACGCGGTGACCAGCTCTCCGGCACGAGCGGCCCCATTCACCAGCCAGAAGCACGGACTGCGCAAGCGCATCTAAAAACGCCAGAAGACATCAGAATTAGACGGATCCATGGCGACGGGGACGCCAGCAACGGAGCAGGTAAGTGAATAACTTCTGTATGGCTCATATTTAATGCACGATGTATATTACAAAGTGCATTAATATGGCCATACAGAAGTGTATAACCCCACTTGCTGCCGCGAGACAACCCCTTTAAATATTGGCCATACAGAAATAATACACTTACCCCCTCCGGTGTTGGCGTCCCCGTCTCCATGGGGCCGACCGAAGCCTTCTTCACCCTCGATGCGCATGCGCAGAAGACCTGTGCGGCGCGAGCACGTCGGAGCGGCCCCATTTAGCAGAACAGAAGAGCAGACTGCGCAAGCGCGTCTAATCGAGGGAGAAGAAGGCTTTGGTCGGCGCCATGGAGACGGGGACGCCAACACCGGAGGGGATAAGTGTATTACTTCTGTATGGCCAATATTTAATGCACGATGTATATTACAAAGTGCATTAAAGGGGTTGTCCCGCGCCGAAACGGGTTTTTTAAAAATTCAATAGGCCCCCCGTTCGGCGCGAGACAAACCCAACGCATGGGTTAAAAAAAAAAAAGGTTTATTACTTACCCGAATCCCCGCGCTGCGGCGACTTCTTCCTTACCTTACTAAGATGGCCGCCGGGATCTTCACCCACGATGCACCGCGGGTCTTCTCCCATGGTGCACCGTGGGCTCTGTGCGGTCCATTGCCGATTCCAGCCTCCTGATTGGCTGGAATCGGCACACGTGACGGGGCGGAGCTACGAGGACCAGCTCTCCGGCACGAGCGGCCCCATTCAGCAGGGAGAAGGTCGGACTGCGCAAGCGCGTCTAATCGGGCGATTCGACGCTGAAATTAGACGGCACCATGGCGACGGGGACGCTAGCAATGGAACAGGTAAGTGAATAACTTCTGTATGGCTCATAATTAATGCACAATGTACATTACAAAGTGCATTAATATGGCCATACAGAAGTGTATAACCCCACTTGCTTTCGCGGGACAACCCCTTTAATATGGCCATACACAAGTGCTTAACCCCACTTGCTTTTGCAGGACAACCCCTTTAAGGAAGATCATTAAGTAGGTGGGAACTAATACACTTAACTTCTGGCTTTCAACCTCTGTTAAGTGCAGTTTAGGCAACTGCTGCACAAGCAAGTATGAGAAGTGAATCTATACATCTGTTTTTGGTCCAAGGATGACCACAAACACAGGCCTGAATTTGGTGAATGGATTTCCATTTGGTTTTAATATCTACACTACCGTTCAAAAGTTTGGGGTCACCCAAACAATTTTGTGTTTTCCATGAAAAGTCACACTTATTCACCACCATGCGTTGTGAAATGAATAGAAAATAGAGTCAAGACATTGACAAGGTTAGAAATAATGATTTGTATTTGAAATAACATTGTTTTTACATCAAACTTTGCTTTCGTCAAAGAATCCTCCTTTTGCAGCAATTACAGCATTGCACACCTTTGACATTCTAGCTGTTAATTTGTTGAGGTAAGCTTGTGAAATTGCACCCCACGCTTCTAGAAGCATCTCCCACAAGTTGGATTGGTTGGATGGGCACTTCTGGCGTACCATACGGTCAAGCTGCTCCCACAACAGCTCAATGGGGTTCAGATCTGGTGACTGCGCTGGCCACTCCATTACCGATAGAATACCAGCTGCCTGCTTCTGCTGTAAATAGTTCTTGCACAATTTGGAGGTGTGTTTAGGGTCATTGTCCTGTTGTAGGATGAAATTGGTTCCAATCAAGCGCTGTCCACTGGGTATGGCATGGTGTTGCAAAATGGAGTGATAGCCTTCCTTATTCAGAATCCCTTTTACCATGTACAAATCTCCCACCTTACCAGCACCAAAGCAACCCCAGACCATCACATTACCTCCACCATGCTTAACAGATGGCGTCAGGCATTCTTCCAGCATATTTTCATTTGTTCTGCATCTCACAAACGTTCTTCTTTGTGATCCAAACACCTCAAACTTGGATTCATCCGTCCACAACACTTTTTTCCAGTCTTCCTCTGTCCAATGTCTGTGTTCTTTTGCCCATCTTAATCTTTTTCTTTTATTGGCCAGTCTCAGATATGGCTTTTTCTTTGCCACTCTGCCCTGAAGCCCCAAATCCCGAAGCCGCCTCTTCACTGTAGATGTTGACACTGGTGTTTTGCGGGTACTATTTAATGAAGATGCCAGTTGGGTACCTGTGAGGCGTCTGTTTCTCAAACTAGAGACTCTAATGTGCTTATCATCTTGCTTAGTTGTGCAATGCGGCCTCCCACTTCTTTTTCTACTCTGGTTAGAGCCTGTTTGTGCTGTCCTCTGAAGGGAGTAGTACACACCGTTGTAGGAAATCTTCAATTTCTTAGCAATTTCTCGCATGGAATAGCCTTCATTTCTAAGAACAAGAATAGACTGTCGAGTTTCAGATGAAAGTTCTCTTTTTCTGGCCATTTTGAGCGTTTAATTGACCCCACAAATGTGATGCTCCAGAAACTCAATCTGCTCACAGGAAGGTCAGTTTTGTAGCTTCTGTAACGAGCTAGACTGTTTTCAGATGTGTGAACATGATTGCACAAGGGTTTTCTAATAATCAATTAGCCTTCTGAGCCAATGAGCAAACACATTGTACCATTAGAACACTGGAGTGATAGTTGCTGGAAGTGGGCCTCTATTCACCTTTGTAGATATTGCACAAAAAACCAGGCATTTGCAGCTAGAATAGTCATTTACCACATTAGAAATGTATAGAGTGCATTTGTTTAAAGTTAGGACTAGTTTAAAGTTATCTTCATTGAAAAGTACAGTGCTTTTCCTTCAAAAATAAGGACATTTCAATGTGACCCCAAACTTTTGAACGGTAGTGTACATTCACAAAATAGCCTAGTGGACTTGTAACATTTTTATTAACGTCTATCATTTTAATATGATTGTTCTGTTCCAGCAGTAATTATAACAATTATGAACGGATGGCCTCATGTACATAGCAAGGTTGTGTGCGCTTGGGCTGTACAGTTACACACAGACTCTCTAGTGTCCTTATAACGTAGCCATAGGTACTTCATGCATTGACATATGATGTATCAGTAAGGAACAGAATTGCTTAAGGGAAGTAAACTGCAAAAATACAGTATGCAACAGAATCCGCAAGAAAATGCATTGTTGTGTGTTTCATTCCATGCCTTTATATGAGATATGAGGCACATGAAGGCATGGCTTTTTATGGGTACCATATTACAAATCTGAACTACATGGATCTGTCCTATAGCTGTGGACACGAACTCTAAAGATGATTTGCAATGAAATGTAATGATTTGTGTCTAGTGATGATTAAACTAACAATATTTCCTATCTTTAGGTCTATATGTGATTGTTATATTGGGATCAAGAGATCAACACTTGATATGAACTATCTCTGATATTCTTCTAGGATGCATATCTGTTAGAAACCTGGCTATGGTATGGGTTGTAGAAGTGGAAAATCCTACAAAGCCTCTTCTATGAAAATGTTGCATACAACTAACTCCACAATATGATGTTACAATATTTAAGCAAGTTAATTTTTAGCTCAGAATTCCTTCCACAAATGACAGCAGGAGGCTTAGTAGCTGCTGTCAGTGACACCACCAGCTTTCATCTAATCTAGCTTTCATGTGAAGCCACATATGGATTACACATGGAATTCCAGTTGCTCTATACAGAAAACCATTTGCCATTTTTTTCTACACATGTATCAGAATAAAATGTTCTAAATAGTTTGCAAACTTTAATGTAACTAAAAATGGCTTTATACATAATAATAGACAGAAATAAAATGCTAATTTCACAGTGATGCAAATCACCAAAGAGAAAAATTATTGGTTAAAATCTGCTTTATTTTATACAGATAATTCTGTTAACAAGAAGAATTACTAAATCTTTGAAGGATTAATATACAGAGTAAAACCACCCAGGCAGAATTAACTAAATAAGATTAAATGTAACTATAAACCCTTTTGATGCTTGTGGGGTCTTAGAACAGCTGGGTCTCTCTCCCTCCATAGACAAAGTGGATTAATATTGCATATATCGCTTATCCCATAATGTTGTAACTTTGAGGCGCTCATCATTTAAATGTGCTATTCTCTGTATGAGAGAGCATATGTTTCATGCTTTTCATTTACTAGAATGTATAATGGAGATGAGTTTGTCATTTAGGCTAATTTTTCATGACAGGTTGAATTATCTGTGATTTTACATAGGACTGCAGGTAAACATATCATAAGGAACATAAGGCTGACTTTTGAGTCTTCCAATGGGATCACTGACAGGAAGTCAGACATCTGTCTTCCTTGATAATCACTTTTAATGGCATATAATTTCAATTTCCATGCAGCGAATCATATTAACAACTGGTCGTATAACACTATACTTTAATAAGCTTTCTTAGATTTAATGTCACTTTAAATGACTGGATTTAGCTCTGCCACATTTGTCCATATAGAACCATGTAAACATACTTCTGCATTGACTTATTGATGTCCAGGAAAGTAAGACTTTATGAATTTGTTTAAACCATCTAATTAATTCAGCAAAAAACCTTATTCACATTCACTTAAAAACGTTAAACAGAGACTGGATTCATATATTACTTACTGCACATCAACATGTATCAGATACATAATCACAGATGTATCTTGCCTGATTATCATGAAAATACACCAAGGAACAATATGAACCCAGAATATTATGGTTATTAAAAATAAGAAAATAAAAGCAATCACAAAGGTTTCATTTTGTTACATGTTAAAGGTTCATTATGAAAAGACTTATTTAAAGTTACAACCATGCAATGATTAAACCTAAGCTTCCGGGATTACAACTGAACCTGAAATGCTGCAGCCACTTTAAAGCCCTTAGCATTCATTGGTCATTTCATAACAAAAGATGCATCACCATAATGCTATACATGGGACAGAATAATGACATTAATTGTTTGTTTGACAGCGAACCCCAGTATAGAAAGCAGGAGGATGCAATGTGGCAAGTGTCTAATCCCAAATAAGCCCTATTGTTTTTGCATCAATAATACATGAATGAGCATACAGACAATAGGAGTTCTGCTTCGTAATGTTTGCTGTCAGTAACATAAACCTGTACCTATACATATATAGGAGCAATGGTTGCAGGCAAAAAGGCAACTGACAAACAGTATTTTGGTTCAACAGAAGAATGGAAAAGGTACTACACATGCGAGCAAGGCCACTGGCTTCTAACATGAGAATGGCTGAAATAACCAGAAGGAACCTACCTTTAGCATAAAGAATGAAAGGCCTGTGGTTACAAAAATAAGAGGCGGCGTTCACAAAGATGCATCATAAAGGGGCCCGGATGAAACATCAGCATGTGGAAAATAATACAAATGAAAGAATAGGATATTAAATGTGCAGGCAGAGCTGTTTATGAGCCTGGTACAGGAGCAAGGGAGAGGGAGGGATTGAATGAATCAGATGTCATAGCTTCTGTAGAGAAAGGATGGAGGGGGTAGGGCCGCTGTGTGGATGGAGGGGGAGAGGGAGGGAGAACAAGATGGATAGAGAAAGGGACGCAAAGAAAAGTGAGGGATAATATAAAGCAGAAAATGAGCTGCAAGAGCGGGAATGCTTAACAGATGGGTGTTATCTTCACCTATATATATATATATATATATATATATATATATATATATATATATATATATATATATATATATATATATAATTTGAACTAATATATATATATGTTATATATAGTATGTATGTATACATTAATTGTCAAAAAAATCAAGCAATTAAGAGTTGTCAGAATCGGATGAAACTTTCCTTGTGTGACATTAATATAATTAAGTGATCACAATAACAGAGCAAAAGGATCATTTATTGTGGTAAACTGAACACTTCAAGGGAGGCTCTAGTACCCTGTTGGGTCATTTCTAGTTTGAATGCAAGATGTGATATTGGCGGACGGGTATGGAGACATACAGGTTCTGTATGGTATCCTGCGGCATATCAGTCCACATTTTCTGTAAATCAGCCTCTAAATAGTGCAAACTTGTAGGCTGTCGAAGATGGTGTTCCAGATGGCCCTATACTTATTCTATTGATGATAAATATGTCAATCAGGCAGGCCACTAAACTGTGGCAATGTTGTGGAGACATTCTTGTGACACCCTTGCTTTATGCAGCTGAGCATTATTCTGTTGAAAAATGCCTCTTGGAAGCCCTGCTATGGGAGGCAACATATGTGGCGGCAGAATGTTCTGACCATATCGCTGAGCTGTCACTGTCCCTCTTACCACTACTAGGGGTGACTGACTGTTGTATGCAATGGCCCCCTAGACCATCACACCAGCATCACAAAACTCATGATAATGAAACCAATGGATTTCAATGATTTCATTTTCATTTGTGATAATTTCACGCCGGCAATCGTGCGTGAAAATTTTGCAGCATCTCCTTTCTTTCTGAGATATCGCCTAGGGAATTTCTTCATCCAGGGGCTTCACTTTGTTTTCAATGAGGCTGACGGCAGCAGCAGCCTGATTGAAAGCAACAACAGAACATCGTGATCCTCTATCGCTTCTGTGACAGCAGCAGCAGGAGATTCAGTGACGAGGGGACAGCCCGCGGGGATGAAGGAATCCCCTGCCACTGCTGTCACAGCAGAGACAGGAAATCGCGATCATCTCCCATTGCTTTCAATGGGGCCGCTGCTGCTGCCGCCCCATTGAAAACAATGGGATGAAGGAATTCCCGCAGTCCTATGAGACAAAAGCATCTGCACTCCAGCTAGCAGCTCTCTCCGCTGAGCCATTCAGGCCTTTGGGCAAATTTCCCTGCATACTCTAGCATTGTTTCATGATCCTGTTTACATAGTACCTGCCTCCCTGTCCTAGCTCCGCCTTGCTCTTGATTAAGCCCTCTATATAAATCTGGCCTTGTCCCTTCAAGCATTGCGTGATTTATTCTGCTCCACAGCATTTGATCCAGCTTCTGCCTGCTATTTCTACCAGACTCCCCGTTATCGACTATTGGCTTCCCTCCTGACTATATTAACCACGTCCTCCATTGTGTTGTAAGCCCGAGACTTCCCATTGCTGACTCCTAGCTATCCTGACTTCTCTGACCTACAAGTCTAATACACCCGCGTCTCCTATCCAGTGCCAGTAAAACGTTACTGCATCATTCATCTCTACTCTGAAACATCCTTCCTTGCACAGCAGCGCCGTGTCCTTTTCTCTCCTGCCTTTTTGATCTCAGATGGAGGTGTTCTTCACTGTTTAGATAGAGATAGGTGGAAGCAGCTGTATCTGCAATTAGCAAGCTGTACCACTAGCACAGCCACATCAGGTGAGTGCCATAGGTTTCCGTTATAATTTATATTCGTTTCTGGCATAAAGTTTAGTAAGTTCTTGAAATTGATGTGTTGGTAGTAGGAAAAGAAAAATGGGCAAAGTAAGGATCTAAGTGTCTTTGACAAGGGCCAAGCTGTGATAATTATTTGACTGCCACATGGTAAAAAAAAAAAATTTCAAGAATGGTTTGAGTAACATAAAGAATTCAAGATGTTGACTTTGCTTCCAAATTCCATAGATCTCCATCTGATCAAGCATCTGTGGGACGAGCTGGAAAAATGAGTCTGATCTATCAAGGTCACACCACATTTCAGGACTTAAATGATGACCTAGTAGTATCTTGGTACTAGATACCCAACAACACCTTCAAAGGTCTTATGGAGTTCATACCTCAAGGGGTTACCATTGTTCTGATGGCACAAGAGGATCGTAGATAATATTAGGCGTCATTCACATGTTGCATAGACTGTCCATAGAAAAGAATAGGGTTCTCGCTGCATGGTACAACGAGAAATAGAGCCTGCTTCAATGTATTTTTCGCGCATATCTACACGTACTGTTTACACGCTCATGTGAATGGATCAATGAAAGTCTGATAGACAGACACATAATACAGTCCTGCTATAGAAGTCCTCAAACTGTTATCACAAGGTTGGGAGCATATAATTGTCTAAAATGTCTTTGTATACTGTAGCATTAATATTATCTTGCACTGGAAATAAGCAACTAGCCCAAAACCTTACCAACAGCCCCATACCCTTATACTCTGCCAAATTTTACAACAGACACTATGTATTCTGGTAGGTAAAATTCTCCAGCCATCAATCAAACCCAGATTTACCCATCAGGCTGCCAGATAGTGAAATGTGATTTGTCACTCCAGGCAGCATGTTTCCAGTGCTCCCGAGTCCAGAAGACCTGTGCGGCGCAAGCACACCGGAGCGGCCCCATTCAACAGAACAGAAGAGCAGACTGCGCAAGCGCGTCTAATCGAGGGAGAAGAAGGCTTCGGTCGGCGCCATGGAGACGGGGACGCCAACACCAGAGGGGGTAAGTGTATAACTTCTGTATGGCCAATATTTAATGCACGATGTATATTACAAAGTGCATTAATATGGCCATACAGAAGTGCTTAACCCCGCTTGCTTTTGCGGGACAACCCCTTTAAGGCCCTTTTAGACACAACACTTTTCGATCAAAAATTGCTCAAAGCCTTTTTTTGAGCGATAAGCATTGTGTCTAACTGCACTGACATCGTACAATTTTCGTTAAGCAGTCGCTAATCGCTGATCTTTCAGTTATCAGGAATTCACAGCAGGATACAGCTAATACTATTGTTTCAGCTGTATCCCGCTCCTTGAAGACAGATGGGTATGAAGAACACAGCAGTCCATATGTGTTCTTCATTCCCCACTCGGAGTGCTCAGCTATATAATAGACGGGCGCTCAGAGTGGGGAACAGCTGGAAGCAGAAGACAAGCAGCCCCGCTTGTCTTCTGCATCCCCCGCTCGGAGCGCAAGGTGATTGCTCAACGTTTTAGCGATCACCTTGTGCTGTAAAAAAAAGCACAGAACGATTATTGCTCAAAAAAATCGCTCAAAAGATTTTTTGAGCTATAATCGTGTCTAAACCAGGCTTTACAGTTGACTGGGACAGATAAATTTCACAACTATTTTTAGTAGGATCAGTGCTACTATCAATGTTTGCCTATGGAGATTGCATGACAGTATGTTTAATTTTATGCACCCGATTGCAGTACGTAAGACCTGAAATCAATACAGGAGGAGTAGCTGCATACTTATGGCCATGTAGTATACTTCAGTTTCAGCATATATGTTCTGTGTGTACTTCTGCATAAAGGGAATTATCATTGAGAGGCATAGCATACTAAGTTGCAATAAACAAATAAATACCCCATATACACAAATAGGCAAAGTTGGGCAGTCAACCCCATCGTAAAACTCCTGATGATCACAGCTTAATTAACACAACACCCAATTCAATTGGCAAGTAATAAGAGTTGATAGCGATTCACCAACAGATTATTCCCTAGCGATCTTCCTGGAAAGTAAGTTCAATATTTTGCTAAATTTTGCATATTCGGTACATTACAGCTCTTGCTGACAACTCTATCTTCCAAAAGGTAGCAGAGAAAACAAGGGGATCTGCTATCTTGGACCTAATTCTTACCAGCGGGGAGGGAATGGTTGAGGAAGTAACAGTGTCTGGGAGCTTAGGAGGCAGTGATCATGCTATCCTTGAATTTTGGATAAAAAGGGGAGGAAGACCTGAGAAAACTCTGACCTCAAGGTTGGATTTCAGAAAGGCAGATTTTAATGAACTCAGAAAAAGGATAGGAAGAACTTGCACACATGTTAAAATAAAAAATATATATACTTAGGGAATGGAAAGAGGGGGCGATATCTAAAGAAGAATATAATGCAGCCTGCAGTAACTGTAGGGCAAGTGTCAGAAAAGCTAAAGCAAATATTGAATTGAGGCTTGCAGCAGAGGCCAGTTCACAGAAGCAGGAAAGTCTATAATATCGTTAATTATGCCCTTCACAGATATAGACTAAAATAATTATTCTTTATTAAGATCCTTTTTTTTAAAAAAAAACATATATGGGCTATTTAAAACACACACAACATAAAGACAAAAGGATATCACAATATCCCTTCCGTACAACAAATCTCTGATTTGTATCACGAGATTCTTAGGAATCCAGATAGTGATGTATGACTGAATCACCGTATGATGTTTACAAGTAGTGTATATAATCACGAATAGATCAGTTGGTATGATCGAAGAAATACAGGTAAACTCATAGGCTCAGGTTCGTATTATGTTTGCAAGTATTGCATATAGTCACGAATAGATCAGTTGGTATGATCAAAGAAATACCGATAAGCTTTATAGGCTCAGGCTCAGATCAGTTGGTATGATCAGAGAAATGCAAATAAGTTTATAGGCTCAGGCTCGACGCGTGTACCTTTGTTGTACGGAAGGGATATTGTGATATCCTTTTCTCTTTTTCTTGCAGCAGAGGCCAAGAGCAATAAAAAAGGATTTGGGGGGTATGTCAAAAGCAAAGGAAAAGTCAAAGATTCTATTGGATGCTTACAAGATGAAAATGGTGAACTGGTTAAGAATGATTTTCAGAAGGCCGAACTTTTAAATTCCTATTTTGTATCTGTTTTCTCCCAGAAAGTAGATGGAACATCAACTGATCTTCCCTGTGTTATTGGGGGAATAAAAGAATGCAGGCTATCTATAAGCAGAGAGATGGCAAGGAAACACTTAGCTAACTTAAGTGAATTCAAGTCCAGATGAATTACATCCTGGGATACTAAAGGAAGCAGCAGAGGTAATTGCTGAACCACTTGCCATAATCTTTAAAGATTCCTGGAGAACAGGAAAAGTCCCAGAAGATTGGAAAAAAGGCAAATGTCCCTTCCATCAAAAAAGGGAAGAAGGTGGATCCAGGAAACTACAGGCTTGTAAGCCTGACTTCTATAACGGGAAAGATCTTTGAACAAATTATTAAACAGCATGTATGCAAGTACTTGGATAAAAATGGAGCAATTAAGCAGAGCCAGCATGGGTTTGTAAGAAACAAGTCATGCCAGATTAATCTAATTTCCTTCTAGGAGAGAATCACAGACTGGGTTGATCAGGGAAATGTGGTGGATATAGTACTGGAATGTATTAAGAGAAGCATAGAGTCTAGATCACGTGAGGTAATTATCCCCCTCTACTCTACTTAAATCAGTCCTTATCTCGAATACTGTGTCCAGTTCTGGGCACCCCACTTTAAAAAAGACCGACAAACTGGAGCAAGTTCAGAGAAGAGTTACCAAGATGGTGAGCGGTCTGCAAATAATGTCCTATGAGGAACGGTTAAAGGATCTGGGAAAGTTTAGCTTGCAAAAAAGAAGGCTGAGAGGAGACTTAATAGTTGTCTATATGTCTGAAGGGCTGTTACAGTGCAGAGGGATCAGCCCTATTCTCATTTACACAAGGAAAGACTAGTAGCAATGGGTTGAAACTGAAAGGGATTAGACACAAATTAGATATTAAAAAAACTTTCTGACAGTGAGGGTGATCAATTAGTGGAACAGGTTACCACGGGAGGTGGTGAGTTCTCCTTCAATGGAAATGTTCAAACAAAGGCTGGACAAATATCTGTCTGGAATGATTTAGTGAATCCTGCAATGAAAGGGGGTTGGACCAGATGACCCTGGAGGTCCCTTCCATCTCTACCATTCTATGTTTTTATGATTCTATGTAAACACACCTGACACCACCAATAAAAAGGTGCTATCACTTAAACTCCATTTAGACACAACAATTATCACTCAAAATTTACTCAAAAGCAATCTTTTAGGCAATAATCATTGTGTGCATTTACACGGCAAGAGGATCGCTCAAAACGGCAGTTTAAGTGACAGTTTTGAGTGTTCACTTTGCATAAGGTCTTAAGTAGCTAATTAGCTACTTAAAGGGGTTGTCCCTCGAAAGCAAGTGGGGTAAAGCACTTCTGTATGGCCATATTAATGCACTTTGTAATATACATTGTGCATTAAATATTGGCCATACAGGAGTTATACACTTACCCCCTCCGGTGTTGGCGTCCCCGTCTCCATGGCGCCCACCGAAGCCTTCTTCTCCCTCGATTAGACGCGCTTGCGCAGTGTGCTCTTCTGTTCTGCTGAATGGGGCCGCTCTGGCGTGCTCGCGCTGCACAGGTCCTCTGCGTGCGTGAGCACGCCGGAGCGGCCCCATTCAACAGAACAGAAGAGCAGACTGCGCAACGCGTCTAATCGAGGGAGAAGAAGGCTTCGGTCGGCGCCATGGAGACGGGGACGCCAACAATCGGGGTATGTGGAAGACAGCTGGAGCGCTGTCTTCTGTATAAAGCTCCTTTCTTCTCTGTGCTTTCAGCTGAAAGAATGTTACCAGTGCCGCCCGCTGAAAAAATTAGCGTGCTGCATTAATAAGGCTAATTGCTAATTTCTAACTGGCTAAAAATAAGCGATGAATGAACAGCGCATGATGGCAGCGCATTAAGATGGCTTTTGAGCGATAATCGGTGTCTAAATGGGCATTTATACATATACAAAACTTAAAATAATTACATTAACAAAAATGAGAAACATATATCTTCTGTTTAGTATTCAATGTCAATAAATTCTGTAATTTCTGAATTGGGGAACTAGATTATAAAAAGTATACATACAGTACATGCAAGTAGTAAATTATATTATTCTCTATAGGATACTTTACTTTATGTTTCCTGTAAATAGTATTTATTATTTAGTGTGTTGAGAGACAGAATAAAGTACAAACTCGTTACCTGCTTCAATATTTCATAATGTGTAGCTCACTAAAAATGGACTGTAGTATTTCAGTCCACAGCTGAGATGCCTTTAGTCCATATGTGAGGTTTAACTAATTGGTTACAAGTAGTGATGAGCAAATTATTTTACCCAGTTCAAAAACTAATTTGCTGTTGATTCATTTGTGAGGTGTAATATTAGCTTTTGTTGTACTGAATAAAATCGTCAAACCTATTCTGTTGTTGCATACTATGACTTGATAAATTGACAAATCTGCGCATAACGAAATAAGGTGAAAATATCTGCTGTCACTTTTATCCTATTCTGCTCACAGCTTAGAGGGCTCTTTTACACAAGCGTATATCGGCAGCCGGCCGATACATGCTATGATGTGAGGAGTAAAAACTCGTGAACGGGTGCACAGATATAATGTTTGTGTGCCTGTACAGACGTCATGGGCCCGGCGCATATACGTTGAGGCCGCCATGCCGTTGCCCCTTCCCTCCCCCTGACAGGATCACCTCCTCTCTCTTCCCCTCTGGCTGTCAGCCGGATGGGAGGAGAGAAGGGGGAGGAGAGAAAGGGGAGGGACTTTAGCAGTCACGCTGCTAAATTCCCTTCCACCTCCCTTCTCCGGCCACTGTCATTGGCTCCCACAGGAGTCAGTGCAGCAGCCGACGTATTCCGTGCCTAAAGATAGTATTGGAACTATATTTTGGGCCCGACATAAAAGCTTCCAGTGCTGTACTGGCCAGCCAGTCGCTTTTACATCACGGGTATACGGCCATGTGATCTGATGCATTGGAATCCAATGCATCAGATCGTAGCATATATCGGCTAACCATGAAAACTGCGGGCCGATAAACGCCCGTGTGAAAGAGCCCTAAGAAAGAGAGGAACTATAAGTCTTTCTTGCATAAATCAACCTACGACCAGGCATTCTCAGTATTGCTATAAGAGAAAACATATAACTTCTATTAACTAGATCACCAAGCAATGTAGTACTGCACAAACATAGGTGTGGTATAAAAAAGTGGTTCCTAGGACAAACCACAAAATAATTGCAATGGCATATGACAGTGGATGCCCTCCCAATGAAGTAGAAATTCATGGAAGTACAAATACATAAGTACAAGTGCAAAGGACACCATTGTAAGCATTTACTATAGGCCACCTGGACTAGCAGAAGATATTGATGAACTCTTTCTTCATCAGATGGCCAAGCTCTCCAAAAAGCATGACACAGTGATCATGGGAGATTTTAACTATCCAGACATTTGTTTGGAATCTCAGGTAAAAGTAATGGATCCAACAAATTCTTATCCGCTCTTGCTAAAAACTTTATCTTTCAAAAGGTCGAAGAGAAAACAAGGGGATCTACTATCTTGGACCTAATTCTTACCAACAGGGAGGAAATGGTTGAGGGAGTAAGGGTGGCTGGGACCTTAGGAGGCAGTGATCATGCTATCCTTGAATTTTGCATAAAAAGGGGAGAAAGACCTGAGAAAACTCAGACCTTAAAGGGGTTGTCCCGCGCCGAAACGGGGTTTTTTTTTTCAATAGCCCCCCCCCCCCCCGTTCGGCGCGAGACAAACCCGATGCAGGAATAGAAAAAAAAACGGCCAGTACTTACCCGAATCCCCGCGCTCTGGCGACTTCTTACTTACCTAAGTAAGATGGCCGCCGGGATCTTCACCCACGGTGCAGCATGCGGTGCACCGTGTGGTCCATTGCCGATTCCAGCCTCCTGATTGGCTGGAATCGGCACACGTGACGGGGCGGAGCTACGAGGAGCTGCTCTCCGGCACGAGCGGCCCCATTCAGAAAGGAAGAAGACCGGACTGCGCAAGCGCGGCTAATCGGGCGATTAGACGCTGAAAATTAGACGGCACCATGGAGACGAGGACGCTAGCAACGGAACAGGTAAGTGAATAACTTCTGTATGGCTCATAATTAATGCACAATGTACATTACAAAGTGCATTAATATGGCCATACAGAAGTGTATACCCCCACTTTGTTTTGCGGGACAACCCCTTTAAGGTTGAATTTCAGAAAGGCAGATTTCAATGAACTCAGAAAGTGGGTAGGAAGAATCCAATGGCTGGATGTTCTTAAGGACAGAAATGCCCAAGAAGGTTGGGAAATATTGCGAAATGAGATTCTCAAAGAACAATTGTTAACAATCCCTAAAAAAAGAAAGAATTGGAAGCATTTAAAGAAACCAAGATGGATGAACGCAGAACTTACACACATGTTAAAAACAAAGAAAAATACGTTTATCAAATGGAAAGAAGGGGAAATATCTAAAAAAGAATATAATGCGGTCTGCAGAAACTGTAGGGCAAATGTCAGAAAAGCTAAAGCTAATAATGAATTGAGGCTTGCAACAGAGGCCAAAAGCAATAAAAAAGGATTTGGGGGGTATGTCAACAGCAAAAGAAAAGTCAAAGATGCTATAGGATGCTTACAAGATAAAAATGGTGAATTGGTTAAGAATGATGTTGAGAAAGTCGAACTTTTAAATTCTTATTTTATCTGTTTTCCCTCAGAAAGTAGATGGAACATCAACTGATCTTCCCTGTGCTATTGGGGGAATAAAAGAATGCAAGCTATCTGTAAGCAGAGAGATAGTGAGGGGACACATAGCTAACTTAAATGAATTCAGGTCTCAAGGTCCAGATGAATTACATCCTAGGATACTAAAGGAAGCAGCAGAGGTAATTGCTGAACCACTCGCCATAATTTTTGAAAATTCCTGGAGAACAGGAAAAGTCCCAGAAGATTGGAAAAGGGCAAATGTTGTCGCTCTCTTCAAAAAAGGGAAGAAGGTGGATCCAGGAAACTACCGGCCTGTGAGCCTGACTTCTATACTGGGGAAAGATCTTTGAACAAATTATTAAACAGCATGTATGCAAGTACTTGGATGAAAATGGAGTAATTAACCAGAGCCAGCATGGGTTTGTAACAAACAAGTCAAACAAGTGGAACACAACGATTATCATTCAAAAATCACTCAAACGATTTTTGGACCGATAATTGTTGTGTCTAAACCAGACTTTACCCTCATGACTAGAGATGAGCGAGCACCAAAATGCTCAGGTGCTCGTTATTCGGGACGAACTTTTCGCGATGCTCGAGGGTTCGTTTCGAGTTACGAACCCCATTGAAGTCAATGGGCGACCCGAGCATTTTTGTATTTCGCCGATGCTCGCTAAGGTTTCCTTGTGTGAAAATCTGGGCAATTCAAGAAAGTGATGGGAACGACACAGCAACGGATAGGGCAGGCGAGGGGCTACATGTTGGGCTGCATATCAAGTTCACAGGTCCCACTATTAAGCCACAATAGCGGCAAGAGTGGGCCCCCCCCCCTCCCAAAAACTTTTACTTCTGAAAAGCCCTCATTAGCATGGCATACCTTAGCTAAGCACCACACTACCTCCAACAAAGCACAATCACTGCCTGCATGACACTCCACTGCCACTTCTCCTGGGTTACATGCTGCCCAACCCCCCCTCCCCCCCACAGCGCACACCAAAGTGTCCCTGCGCAGCCTTCAGCTGCCCTCATGCCACACCACCCTCATGTCTATTTAGAAGTGCGTCTGCCATGACGAGGAACCGCAGGCACACACTGCAGAGGGTTGGCACGGCTAGGCAGCGACCATCTTTAAAAGGGGCGGGGCGATAGCCCACAATGCTGTACAGAAGCAATGAGAAATAGAATCCTGTGCCACCGCCATCAGGAGCTGCACACGTGGGCATAGCAATGGGGAACCTATGTGCCACACACTATTCATTCTGTCAAGGTGTCTGCATGCCCCAGTCAGACCGCGGTTTTTAATTCATAGACACAGGCAGGTACAACTCCCTATTGTGAAGTCCCTGTGGACCTACAGCATGGGTGGCTCCCTGGTACCCACCGGCGGTGGAGAAGAGAAGTCTGGGGAAATCCAGGCTTTGTTCATCTTGATGAGTGTAAGCCTGTCGGCACTGTCGTTTGACAGGTGGGTACGCTTATCCGTGATGATTCCCCCAGCCACACTAAACACACTCTCTGACAAGACGCTAGCCGCAGGAGAAGCAAGCACCTCCAGGGCATACAGCGCGAGTTCAGGCCACGTGTCCAGCTTCGACACCCAGTAGTTGTAGGGGGCAGAGGCGTCACGGAGGACGGTCGTGCGATCGGCTACGTACTCCCTCACCATCCTTTTACAGTGCTCCCGCCGACTCAGCCTTGACTGGGGAGCGGTGACACAGTCTTGCTGGGGAGCCATAAAGCTGGCAAAGGCCTTGGAGAATGTTCCCCTGCCTGCGCTGTACATGCTGCCTGATCTCAGCGCCTCCCCTGCTACCTGGCCCTCGGAACTGCGCCTTCTGCCACTAGCGCTGTCGGATGGGAAGTTTACCATCAGTTTGTCCACCAGCGCCCTGTGGTATAGCAACACTCTCGAACCCCTTTCCTCTTCGGGAATGAGAGTGGGAAGGTTCTCCTTATAGCGTGGGTCGAGCAGTGTGTACACCCAGTAATCCGTAGTGGCCAGAATGCGTGTAACGCGAGGGTCACGAGAAAGGCATCCTAACATGAAGTCAGCCATGTGTGCCAGGGTACCTGTACGCAACACATGGCTGTCTTCACTAGGAAGATCACTTTCAGGATCCTCCTCCTCCTCCTCTTCCTCCTCCTCAGGCCATACACGCTGAAAGGATGACAGCCCAGCAGCATGTGTACCCTCACCAGTGGGCCAAGCTGTCTCTTCCCCCTCCTCCTCATCCTCCTCATGCTCCTCCTCCTCCTCCTCAACGCGCTGAGATATAGACAGGCGGGTGCTCTGACTATCCAGCGACATACTGTCTTCCCCCGGCTCTGTTTCCGAGCGCAAAGCGTCTGCCTTTATGCTTTGCAGGGAACTTCTCAAGATGCATAGCAGAGGAATGGTGACGCTAATGATTGCAGCATCGCCGCTCACCACCTGGGTAGACTCCTAAAATTTTCCAAGGACCTGGCAGATGGCTGCCAACCAGGGCCACTCTTCTGTAAATAATTGAGGAGGCTGACTCCCACTGCGCCGCGCAAGTTGGAGTTGGTATTCCACTATAGCTCTACGCTGCTCATAGAGTCTGGCCAACATGTGGAGCGTAGAGTTCCACTGTGTGGGCACGTCGCAC
Organism: Eleutherodactylus coqui; assembly: GCF_035609145.1. Classification (NCBI taxonomy): domain Eukaryota; kingdom Metazoa; phylum Chordata; class Amphibia; order Anura; family Eleutherodactylidae; genus Eleutherodactylus; species Eleutherodactylus coqui. The sequence goes on from NC_089847.1 coordinate 69,759,661, forward strand.
AGCAGTCGGTGCACTGGCAGATTAAACCTATGTTGCAGTGTCCGCAGGGTGGCAGCGTGCGTGTGGGATTTGCGGAAATGTGCGCAGAGCTGGCGCACCTTTCCGAGCAGGTATGACAAGTGGGGGTAGCTTTTCAGAAAGCGCTGAACCACCAAATTAAACACATGGGCCAGGCATGGCACGTGTGTGAGGCTGCCGAGCTGCAGAGCCGCCACCAGCTTATGGCCATTGTCACACACGACCATGCCCGGTTGGAGGCTCAGCGGCGCAAGCCAGTGGTCGGTCTGCTCTGTCAGACCCTGCAGCAGTTCGTGGGCCGTCTGCCTCTTCTCTCCTAAGCTGAATAGTTTCAGCACGGCCTGCTGACGCTTGCCCACCGCTGTGCTGCCACGCCGCGTGACACCGACTGCTGGCGACGTGCTGCTGACACATCTTGATTGCGAGACAGAGGTTGCGTTGGAGGAGGAGGAGGAGGAAGGTGCTTTAGTGGAGGAAGCATACACCGCCGCAGATACCACCACCGAGCTGTGGCCCGCAATTCTGGGAGTGGGTAGGACGTGAGCGGTCCCAGGCTCTGACTCTGTCCCAGCCTCCACTAAATTCACCCAATGTGCCGTCAGGGAGATATAGTGGCCCTGCCCGCCTGTGCTTGTCCACGTGTCCGTTGTTAAGTGGACCTTGGCAGTAACCACGTTGGTGAGGGCGCGTACAATGTTGCGGGAGACGTGGTCGTGCAGGGCTGGGACGGCACATCGGGAAAAGTAGTGGCGACTGGGAACCGAGTAGCGCGGGGCAGCCGCCGCCATCATGCTTTTGAAAGCCTCAGTTTCCACAAGCCTATACGGCAGCATCTCTAGGCTGATCAATTTTGCAATGTGCACGTTTAACGCTTGAGCGTGTGGGTGCGTGGCGTCGTAGTTGCGCTTGCGCTCAAACTGTGGCACTAGCGACGTCTGGACGCTGCGCTGAGAGACATTGCTGGATGGGGCCGAGGACAGCGGAGGTGAGGGTGTGGGTGCAGGCCATGAGACGGTTGTGCCTGTGTCCTGAGAGGGAGGTTGGATCTCAGTGGCAGGTTGGGGCACAGGGGGAGAGGCAGTGGTGCAAACCGGAGGCGGTGAACGGGCATCGTCCCACCTTGTGGGGTGCTTGGCCATCATATGCCTGCGCATGCTGTTGGTGGTGCCTCCCCAGCTGATCTTGGCGCGACAAAGGTTGCACACCACTGTTCGTCGGTCGTCAGGCATCTCTGTGAAAAACTGCCACACCGTAGAGCACCTTGACCTGTGCAGGGTGGCATGGCGCGAGGGGGCGCTTTGGGAAACACTTGGTGGATTATTCGGTCTGGCCCTGCCTCTACCCCTGGCCACCGCACTGGCTCGGCCTGTGCCCACACCCTCACTTGGCCCTCCGCGTCCTCGGCCGCGTCCACATCCTCTAGGCCTACCCCTACCCCTCAGCATGCTGTATTACCAGTGATTTGATTTCCCAGGCAGGAAAGAAATTCGCGCAAGGCTGCACTCAACCGTAGCTGGTTGCGTCTGATTTTTGTACGTTGTCCACGCAGCACACACGTACACGGAGACCTTAGGACTGACACAGGCAGGCCAAATATAATTTCTTTTCCTTTATTGCAAAGGGAAGGACCCACTGCGTATATTCAATGAACAATAACTTTTAGAACTGTAGTGCGGCCCTGAAAAAGTGACACACAACTTTAGTGTAGCAGAGTTATTAACTCTAGCAGAGCAGGTATTTGCCAGTCAGGAAAGACAATGGCGCAAGCCTGCAGTAAACCGTAGCTGGTTGCGTCTGATTTTTGTACGTTGTCCACGCAGCACACACGTACACGGAGACCTTAGGACTGACACAGGCTGGCCAAATATAATTTCTTTTCCTTTATTGCAAAGGGAAGGACCCACTGCGTATATTCAATGAACAATAACTTTTAGAACTGTAGTGTGGCCCTGAAAAAGTGACACACAACTTTAGTGTAGCAGAGTTATTAACTCTAGCAGAGCAGGTATTTGCCAGTCAGGAAAGACAATGGCGCAAGCCTGCAGTAAACCGTAGCTGGTTGCGTCTGATTTTTGTACGTTGTCCACGCAGCACACACGTACACGGAGACCTTAGGACTGACACAGGCAGGCCAAATATAATTTATTTTCCTTTATTGCAAAGGGAAGCACCCACTGCGTATATTCAATGAACAAGAAGTTTAATATCTGTGGTGTGGCCCTCAAAAAGTGTCACACAACTATAGTGTAGCAGAGTTATTAACTCTAGCAGAGCAGGTATTTGCCAGTCAGGAAAGACAATGGCGCAAGCCTGCAGTAAACCGTAGCTGGTTGCGTCTGATTTTTGTACGTTGTCCACGCAGCACACACGTACACGGAGACCTTAGGACTGACACAGGCTGGCCAAATATAATTTTCTGTCCTTTTTAGCAAAGGGAAGGACCCACTGCGTATATTCAATGAACAATAACTGTGTTGTGGCCCTGCCTACACAATTCTGTCCCTGTAGTATCAATGGAGGGTGCAATGCTCTGCACAGACGATTTTTAGAAAAAAAAAAAATGCAACACTGCTAACAGCAGCCAGCACAGTACTGCACACGCTTAAATTTGGCCCTAGAAAGGACCGTTGAGGTTCTTGAAGGCTACACTCACTCCTAACGCTCTCCCTGCCTATACACCACTTCTGTCCCTAATACCGGGTGCAATGCTCTGCACTGCCGATTTTGAGAAAAAAACAAACCACTGCTAGCAGCAGCCTGCACACAGGTAGATGTGGCCCTGAGAAGGACTGTTGGGGTTCTTGAAGCCTACACTGACTCCTAACGCTCTTCCTACAGCAGCACCAGCACGATAGTACTTTCCCTCATCTAACTCACAAGGCATGTGTGGCGAGCCGCGGGAGGGGCCGACTTTTATACTCGGGTGACATCAGATCTCCCCAGCCACTCACAGCAGGGGGGTGGTATAGGGCTTGAACGTCACAGGGGGAAGTTGTAATGCCTTCCCTGTCTTTCAATTGGCCAGAAAAGCGCGCTAACGTCTCAGAGAGGAAACTGAAAGTAACCAGAACACCGCGTGGTGCTCGTTAAGAGTAACGAGCATCCCGAACACCCTAATATTCGCACAAATATCAAGCTCGGACGAGTACGTTCGCTCATCTCTACTCATGACCCATCATGAGAAAGGTCATAAAAGTGAGTTACTAAATATGTTCTCACGCAGACTCACTGAAAGTGGACAGTCCTCTGGTGTATGCAGAAATTTACATCTTTAGCTGCAAATATGATAGGAGCTGAAGGAAAAAGTACATCACTTAGTGCATGACTATTTCAACACAATTCAAAGAGGGAAAACAAACATGCATTCTTTCTTGTTTGATTTGGGACATTTTTTGTAGTCAAACAGGAGCAGATGCAAAAGGGAAGAGAAGTCATTCCTTTTTACTTTCCCTTCCTTTTGAATTTTCTTCTGGCCTTTGGTTAAGGAAAAACGCATCAAAACTGCGGTTATGAATCTACACTTTGGCCTAATGTATGGTGACCAGATTTTCCCTGCGACAGAGAAGTGTGGTCAGAGAGTGGGGCTTATCATAAATTCACCTCTGTGGTTATAAAAAGTACAGGAAAAATGAAGCAAATTCCATGGCATTTCCAAATCCAAACAACAGTCAAAATCCATAACATTGGTGCAGATTTTGATTGGAAATCAGCTGTGTATCCGCAGCTCATTTTATACTATGCGGTGCTCCTTCTCACCTCCTCCAAAGCCTTCCCATTGTCAGCACTCCCTGTCTCTGGTTCCCAGTGACCTATAGTGGCCTCACCTGACCAGCAGTGCGCACCTCAGCAGGCCACTGGGATTCGGAAGCCAGGGAGCGTTGACAGCGGGAAGCCTTTGGGGGATGTGAGGGGGAGTGCCACATAGTATGAAACCAGCTGCAGTTATGCAGCTGATTTACAGTTAAAGTTTGCAACAGTGGTATGATTTTGACTGTTTTTTTGGATAGGGAATGGCTGTGAAACTTGCTGCGGAAATTCTGCAGCATTTCTGCCATGTGTAAACATATCCTAAGTCAGCTTGAGACATGCTGCCTCATGCAGAATGGCCTCAGTGGTAATAGTGTCTCCCACAGTGGCCTTAGTAGTAATAGTATCCACTATATCGACCCCAGTAGTTACAATGTCACCTATATTGGTCTCCGTATTAATAGTGACCCCCACCATAGCCTCCCTCGGGCTGATATACTTCTCTCCTCCCTGTCTGCAGAGCGCCGCTACTCCTTTTTTCAGCACTGTTGTGAATGGAAGTGTGTGCATCCGGATGCCTCCTCCTTTCTCTTCTTGTTCTGCACAACCAAGGAGGAGAGGTCAGGGAAGGAGGATCCCGGGTGCACACACTGTCATCAGTGTGTGCATCCTGCAGCAGTGCTGCTGAGTGATTACCAGCCGGGAAACGCGGAACCCCAGCTAGTAATCACCTGCATGGTGACCAGGTGTCCCTAAAGTGGGACAAAAGGCTATCCTGCTTTGGAACCCTGGGAAAAGCGGGACATAGGGTCCCAAAGTGGGATTGTCCTGCCTAAATCCGTTCACCTTACCTAATGACTTCTTTTGGGACATCAGTCGCTTTTCTTTAAAAAAAAAAATAAAATAAAATTATGTGCAAATATCTGCAATCATTGTGAATCCTTTGCTCATTTCCAGGGGACAAGGAGCAAAGATTTGTCAGTTGCTGTATCTTCCTCAAGACTGCCAAAGCTAATAAAAAAGAGGCTTGCAACAGAGGTAAAAGCAATAAAAAAGGATTTAGGGGGTATGTCAAAAGCAAAAGAAAAGTCGGGCGTGGCCTGGATGGAGACCGGAGTAGTCGCAAGCCTCTGGGCTCAGCGAGAACCGGCCCTTAAAGCGACTGAAAACACCACTCAAAGAGGAGAAAAACAGCGCTAACACTCACCGGAGATGGCAGCGAGACGGAGGGTTAAGACGGGACCGCAGCGGCTCACTAACTTTTTTGCAGCACGACCGAGCGGAGGAGAGGAGACGGAGCGAGCGGCAGCGGAGCGGGCAGCCGGCGAACGAGACGGGGGGAGAGCGGACGAAACGGAGGAGCAGAGAAACACTCAGAAAAAAGGTAAAGGACCCTCTTCCGTGCCCCTATCCTCAAAACCCCTAGCCACAGCATTGAGAAGAAGCCCAGGGCTAGGGAAAGAAAAAGAGGCACAGGCAGGAGCATCCAAGATGGCGCCTGACACGAGGCCGGCTAACAGACCCCCCGCTACTCCAACACAGCAGTTAAGTCATGCAGTAGCAGAACACACAGCAACAGAGCCCCCAGAACATGACAGCCCCAGGGACCCCCTGATTGTGCAGACCCAAGAAAAACAGGGCAACACAAAATCAGGGGAAGTTAACTCTGCTGACACTATCCAGAACATGCAATGTTCAGAACAACCAGCGTCTGAAAAATTTATAAAAAATATGATAATAGCGCTGAGAGAGACCCTGCAAAGGGACATGTCCTCCATGTCAGCCTCATTAAACCTATCAGTGACAGACCTGGGCAACAGAGTGGATCACATGGAGGGGAAAATGGCAGAAATGACGACGTCTCACAACGACTTAATAGACGCGCATTACAGCGTAGCAGACGAGCTGGAAGCACTAAAAAGAAAAGTGGCAGATATGGAGGACCGAAGTAGACGAAATAATCTGAAAATAAGGGGGATAGAGGAAACGGTCCCGAACTCAGAACTAAAAAGATACCTCCAACAATTTATAAAATGCCTACTGCCTGACTCGACGGAGGAGGAAAGAATAATTGACAGGGCACATAGACTGCCCCGGGCTAATTCAGTACCAAACCACCTCCCCAGAGACGTTATTGTGAGGATCCACTTTTTTCATATTAAAGAGAGACTCTTATATGAAACGAGAAAAAATACATCATTGCCAACATCACACAATCATATAAAGCTATTCACAGACCTCTCACAAGCGACGATACAATCAAGGAAGAAATTCCGAGAGATCACGCTAGCTCTCCGAGAGAACAAGATTCTTTACAAATGGGGATTCCCACCCAAACTGATAATAAACAAAGACGGAAAAAATTACTTGATACAAAACCCAGAAGAAGGCATTCAAACTCTAAAAAAATGGAATATACATACAGAAAGACCCAACGCCCCGAGACGTCTCGACCCAGAATGGAATGAAATAGCCAATGACTGAAGGTGATACCTTAAACAAGCAAAACTAAAGACCCGCCGACGAGCCCCCTCCCCTCGCTTCCTGACAAAACAAAAAAAAAAACACAGAAAGAAACTAAGAACCCTCTACGAAATCCAATTACAGGTTAAAATAGGGCCTGGACACTCGCACAGGCTGGACTTTATTTCCCCCCAACAACAAGTGATGCTCTCTCTGAAGACGCCTGAAAGCCGAAAGAGAGAATCTCTCACTTTGATTTTGTTTTTTGTTTTTCTCCCCGCCTGGTTAGGGGATCAGTTTTTACCCAATTACCTCCACCCACCTCAAAGGCACAATACAATAGAAGAAGCAAAGCTAAACCAAAAGGAAAACAACAAAACAGAACGAATAGAGAAACCACTAAACGAGAAGGATAATTTAGGAGATCCAGACCCTAGGATTACAAAACTTAAAACAAAGCATCTAAACATCCCGCCATCATGAAGGTGAAGATAATGTCATATAATGTAAAGGGCCTCAACTCCCCACACAAAAGGTCGTCTCTCTGGAGGGATGCATTAGCCGAGGGGGCGGATATTATTTGTCTGCAAGAGACACACTTCATAAAAGAAAAACATCCAAAATTCTCACATCCAAAGTTCCCCGAAGTCTACATGTCTTGTACGGAAAAGAAGAAGGCAGGAGTATTAATTGCGATTAAGGACTCTGTGGACTTCAAACTGATCGAGTCAATATCGGACGTGAATGGTAGATATGTAATTCTGATCTGTCAATTGAATGATTTGCTGGTAACACTTGTAAGTGTATATGTACCGAACAGTGCTCAGATACACTTCCTTAACAGGCTGATGAGGAAAATTAACAAAATCAAAAAGGGTCAGCTTTTGTTATGTGGTGATTTTAACTTGATCCATGATAGAGGTATTGACACCAATAACAAAAGAATGGCATCACCCACGCTGGCACCTTGGCTACTAAAGGAAGAAATGTATGATTCATTTAGATGCATCAACGCAAATGCCAGGGAATATACATTTTACTCCTCTAGGCACAGAACCTTCACCAGGATCGATATGATCCTGGTGGACTTCTTCCTACTACCAAAGGTGAAAGATGCCTCAATTGGAATAACCTCTTGGTCGGACCACGCTCCGGTTTTCCTAACCATGAGCTTATCACAGTCAGCAAACACTCCAAAAATATGGAGAAACAATCTGTTTTTGATGAAGGCTGACCCGTACAAAAAACAAATATCTGAAGCCATTAAGGAATATTTTACATTTAATGACCTCCCCGAAACCAGCCCATTTGTATTATGGAATGCACACAAGACAGTCATCAGGGGCATATTAATTCAGCAAGGCTCCCGCTACAAAAAGGAAAAAACAAAAAACCTGGACAATTTACTTACACAACTAAAAGACCTAGAAACAGAAATTCAAAAAACACCGACGGACACGCTACATAAAAAACTCCTCAGCACTAGACAACAATTAAGAGACCTCCTACTGTTACAACATGAAAAACAGATCAGAACATATAAAACAACTTATTACACAGAAAATAACAAGTTCACTAGCTATATGGCACGCAGAGTCAAACAAGCAAGAATCAAAGCAAGAATTCCATACATAAAAGAAATAGGATCTGAAAACAAAACACATAACCCAAAAGACATAGCAGAGATTTTTTAAAAATTCTACGCCAAACTCTACAACTTGAAAGACGACCCGACAGTAACCCAGCCTAACAAAGACAGCATTGGGGAATTCCTAAATAATTTCAACCTCCCAACCATAAATAAGGAACAATTAGACAAATTGAATGCCCCAATAACAGAACAAGAAATTCTAAAGACGATTAGCGATCTAAAAAAGGATAAAGCACCAGGGCCGGATGGGTACTCTAACGAGTACTATCAGACCTATAAAATAGAGCTAATTAAAAGCCTTACAAAAATATTCAACGAAATAAAAAAAACAGGAACCCTGCCTGCAGAAATGCTCCAGGCTACGATAGTGGCGATTCCCAAACCTGGTAAAGACCCCTCCTCTCCGACAAATTTTAGACCAATTTGACTACTGAATAGTGACATAAAAATCTACTCAAAAATCCTAGCACAAAGACTGAAAGATATCATCCCAGAATTAGTACATAGTGATCAGGTGGGGTTCACCCAGGGCCGGCAGGCATCAGATGGGACGAGGAGAATATTGGGTCTGATGGAGAAGATGACGGAGATGCGAACGCCTTCTCTGCTCCTAACCCTGGATGCGGAGAAGGCGTTCGACAGGATCCATTGGGAGTACGCCTTCTCGGTCCTTAAAAAATTTGGATTCAAAGGAGAAATACTAGGGGCCATACAGGCATTATATACAGTCCCCTCCGCTAGAGTATTAATAAACGGAACACTTTCAACTCCATTCCAAATATCAAACGGCACCCGCCAGGGGTGCCCATTGTCACCCCTGTTGTTCGTTCTGACAATGGAACCGTTCGCAGAAACAATTAGAACAGACCCAGAAATAAAAGGAATCCCACTGCCATTTCGCCAACATAAAATCGGCCTTTTTGCGGACGATGTTGCACTACTTATGTCTAACCCACTACCTTCACTCAGGGCAATAATAAAAATCATTAACAAATTCGGACAAGTCTCATACTATAAAATTAATTCACATAAGTCCCAACTACTGGGAGTGGGAATACCCAAAACTCTCAAAGAAATAATTAAAAAAGAATTCCCCTTCTCCTGGGAAGACAAACAGATCCCATACCTAGGACTAAAACTAACTACCCCTTTAAATGACACCCCTCAAATAAATATCAACTCATTACTTAAGTCGCTCCAATCTGATCTGGAAAGATTTGAAAAAACAGAACCATCATGGTTGGGAAGGATAACTTTGTATAAGATGATGGCACTTCCAAAAGTCCTTTACATTTTTAGGACTATGATATACCCCCTCCCCCAAAAAATAATCAAAAGCCTCCAAAAACAAATGATGGCATTTATATGGCAAAACAAAAAACCAAGAGTAGCGGCGGCAATATTATACTCTTCAAGGGATAGGGGGGGGATGGGAGTTCCCAACCTCACAGCCTATCACAGAGCAACAATTCTCCAGCAGCTGAGATCATGGTACCAACCCCAAAACAACACGAGTTGGCCAGAAATAGAAAAACACCTAGGAGGCGGTAGAAATTTGGGTACATTACTACTCGCAAGTGCAATAGACCCAACAATAAGAACCCCAAAACACTCAGCAATCAGAATTTCAATTGAAACATGGAGATACACGTTAAAAATCTCCAAGACCCACCAACCAAGAAGCCAAATACCTCTTCCTATTGACGCATTAGAACTCCTAATCCCAAACCTGTCGCTTACTGACTGGAAAAAAAAAGGAATAGAACTAATAGCAGACATACAAGAGAACAGCAAGTTGATACCCTTCGACAGATTATGCAAAGAGAGGAACTTAAATAGAGATAACCTGTTTCAATACAGACAAATCAAAAGCTACCTGACGGACAATAAAGTCCCAACATTATCATTACCCACACAATTATACAAATTCCTGTTTGCTAGAGAAATCCCAAAAACGAGACTAAAAACCTGGTACGAGGTGCTAAATGGAGAAGCTAAGGGGGACATGAACAAACAAAAAAAAATACACATACTTAATTGGGAAAGAGACTTGAAGATATCCTATGATATGGAATATTGGGCCAAAACATGTAGAAGAACTTACAAAAGTACAGTGAGCTCCAGACTTCTGGAGGTCCATCAGAAGGTACTGACGAGATGGTACTACTCTCCGCTGAAACTAGCATCACTCTTTCCGAATGTGTCGGAACTCTGCTGGAGAGGATGCGGAAAAGCTGGATCCCTACTACACCTACTATGGGAATGCCCACATATACAGCCATTATGGCAGTCAGTACTAGCAATGATTAACCGACTTTTAGGATTGAGATCCTCTCTTGGACCACAGACAACCATACTACTATTAGAACTAGAAAAAACGCCTCCCCATAACAGAAAGTTGATAGCACATATACTCCTTAGTGTCAAACTATTGTTAGTCAGAGAGTGGAAATCCACAAAAATCCCCACCTTAAATAAACTTATTGACATGGTAACTGAGCACTGTTCGTTTAAAAAAATTGTATGCGATTAAACAAGACAGAATGCATGACTTCAGAGAGACATGGAAACCCTGGCTGGACGGAATAACAAAAGGACTGCTGCCATACCAGCATCAAACGCAACTAGGATACTAATCCAAGAAGAACCTGGATAACAAGAGATAAACGAACACAAATTGAAGAAACACAAAATTTGTTTTGTGCCTGATACCCACCCATACACCCCAACCCTGTCAACTCCCCCTCCCCACCTTCCCTACCCTTTCATACGTTCACAAAATATGTTTAAAAATAAAGGGAAAAAAAATATATATATTATAAGGTTTTGATGCACAGAGATATCCGTATGTACCGCTTAGAAGTATGTTATTGACAATGCAAACGTGGATACTTGCCAACAGTTAAATAAAAAATCATTGAAATTAAAAGCAAAAGAAAAGTCAAAGATACTATTGGATGCTTACAAGATGGAAATGGTGAATTGGTTGAGAAGGCCGAACTTTTAAATTCCTATTTTGTATCTGTTTTCTCTCAGAAAGTAGATGGAACATCAACTGATCTTCCCTGTGCTATTGGGGGAATAAAAGAATGCAGGCTATTTATAAGCAGAAAGATTGTAAAGGGAACATTTAGCTAACTTAAATGAATTCAAGTCTCAATGTCCAGATGAATTATATTCTAGGATACTAAAGGAAGCAGTAGAGGTAATTGCTGGACCACTCGCCATAATCTTTGAAAATTCCTGGAGAACAGGAGAAGTCCCACAATATTGGAAAAGGGCAAATATTGTCCCTATTCTCAAAAAAGGGAAGAAGGTGGATCCAGGAAACTACAGGCTTGTAAGCCTGACTTCTATATTGGGCAACATCTTTGAACAAATTATTAAACAGTATGTATGCAGGTATTTGGATAAAAGGGGAGTAATTAATCACAGCCAGCATAGGTTTGCAACAAACAAGTCATGCCAGGCAAATCTAATTTCCATCTATGACAGAATCACCGACTAGGTTGATCAGGGAAATGCGGTGGATATAGTATATCCTGACTTTACTAAAGTATTTGACAATGTATCTCATACCACACTTATTGAAAAATGACTAAATATGACATTTAAAAGGCAACTGTTAGGTGGATTCACAACTGGCTGAATGATCATACTCAAAGAGTGGTCATAAATGGCTGCACATCCAAGTGGAAGAATGTATCAAGTGGGGTACCACAAGGCTCTGCCCTAGGCACAGTGTTGTTTAACATTTTTAGAAATGATCTGGAGGAGGGAATTGATGGAAAACTGATCAAATTTGACGGTGACACAAAGCTAGGAGGGATAGCTAACACTAGGGAAAAGAGGGAGAGTATTCAAAAAGATCTAGAAAAGCTTGAACAGTGGGCAGCAACTAACAGAATGGTATTGAACAATAATGCAAAGTCCTACATCTGGACAAGAAAAATGAAAAAAGCACATACAGAATGGGAGGGATTGGGCTAAGCAGCAGCACACGTGAGAAAGACTTGGGTATACTAATAGATCATAGACTGAACACGAGTCAACAATGTGATGCAGCAGCAAAAAGGCAAACGCAATTCTAGGATGTATTAAGAGAAGCATACAGTCTTGATCACGTGGGGTAATTATCCTCCTCTACTCTACCTAAGTCAGACCTTATCTGGAATACTGTGTCCAGTTCTGGGCACCCCGCTTTAAAAAAGACATCGACAAACTGGAGCAAGTTCAGAGAAGGGTTACCAATAGAGATGAGCGAGCGTACTCGGATAAGCATTACTCGCTTGAGTAATTGGCTTTATCCGAGTATCGCTGTGCTCGGGGCTAAAGATTCGGGTGCCGGCACGGAGCGGGGAGCTGCAAGGGAGAGCGGGGAGGAACGGAGGTAAGATCTTTCTCTCCTTCTCTCCCGCCCTCTCTTCCCTGCTCCCCGCTGCGACTCACCTGTCAGCCGCAGCGGCACCCGAATCTTTAGAATCTTTAGCCCCGAGCACAGCGATACTCGGATAAAGCCAATTACTCGAGCGAGTAGTGCTTATCCGAGTACGCTCGCTCATCTCTAGTTACCAAGATGGTGAGTGGTCTGTAAACCATGTCCTCTGAGCTGTCTACAAATATTCCTATAACTCATCAAAGAGATTGGTCATATGAATAAGGTAAATGAGTATCTGACCTCTATGATTGTTCTTAGTAAGAGAAAAAAAGGTAATCTTGAAGCTATGATACCTTTTAATGGCTAACAAAAATACATGATGTTATAGCAAGCTTTCAGGTTCTTCTTATTGACCCTTCATCTGGCTTTACTCTACTGGCTAACACGGCACCAAACCTTTTTTTTCATATTATCTGACCTCGGTAATCCCTCCACCATTAACCTTCACAAGGAACCTCAAATGCTTGACCTACCCTCTAGCCTAAAGAAAGTATTTGGGCTTAAGGCCTGTTTAGACCTGCCAATTTCTTCTGTGAATGAGCGAACAGTGTTAGACCTCATCTGAAATACTGTGTCCAGTCCTGGGCACCTCACTTTAAAAAGGACATAGACAAACTGGAGCGCATTCAGGGAAGAGTTACCAAGATGGTGAGCGGTCTGCAAATCATGTCCTGTGAGCTGTCTACAAATATCTGAAGGGCTATCACAGTGCAGGGGGATCAGCCCTATTCCCATTTGCGCATGGAAAGACTAGAAGCAATGGGGTGAAACTGAAAAGGAGGAGAGGAGACACAAACTGGATATTAGAAAAAACTTTCTGACAGTGAGGGTGATCAATTAGTGGAACAGGTTACCACGGGAGGTGGTGAGTTCTCCTTCAACGGACGTTTTCAAACAAAGGCTGGACAAATATCTGTCTGCGATGATTTAGTGAATCCTGCACTGAGCAGGAGGTTGGACCAGATGACCCTGGAGGTCCCTTCTCACTCGACCATTCTATGATTCTATGTAAACACACCTGACACCACCAATAAAAATGTGCTATCGCTTAAGGACCATTTAGGCACAACAATTATTGCTCAAAATTCCCTCAAAAGGAATCTTTTGGGCAATAATTGTTGGGGGCATTTACACGGCAAGAGGATCACTCACAATGGCAGTTTGAGTGACAGTTTTGAGTGTTCACTTTGCATAAGCTCTTAAGTAGCTAATTAGCTACTCAACAGCTTATTAGTGCGTAAATGAAGTCTCCTGCTGTATACAGAAGACAGCTGTCTTCTGTATACAGCCGCTGTGTTCTCGGAGCACTCAGCTGGTATACAGCTGAGCGCTCTGAGTGGGGTATGCAGAAGACAGCTGGAGCGCTGTCTTCTGTACACAGCTCCTTTCTTCTCGGAGCTTTCAGCTTGTATCCCGCTGGAAAGTCCCAGCAGGATACCAGCTGAAAGAATGTTATCAGTGCTGGCTGCTGACAAAATCAGTGTGCTGCATTGATAAGGCTCATCGCTAATTTCTAGCTGGTAAGAAATGAGCGATGAACGAACAGTGCATGACAACAGCGAATTTAGACAGAATGATTATCACTCAAAAGATGGCCTTTGAACGAATGTTGAGTGATAATCGTTGTGTCTAAATGGGCCTTATGCATGTATAAATCTTGAAATACTTACATAAAAAGGATTACATAATAGGGATCAGCCCTATTCTCAGGTGCACAAGGAAAGACTAGAAGCAATGGGATGAAACTGAAAGAGAGGAGACGCAAATTGGATATTACAAAAACGTTTCTGACTGTGAGGGTGATCAATGATCGGAACAGGCTACCATGGCAGTTTGTGAGCTCACCCTCACTGCCAGAAAGTTTTTTCTAATATCTAATTTGTTTCATCCCATGGCTTCTAGTCTTTTCTTGTGCAAATGATAATAGGGCTGATCCCTCTACACTGTGACAGCCCTTCAGATATTTGTAGACAGCTATTAACTCTCCTCTCAGCCTTCTTTTCTGCAAGCGAAACATTCCCACATCCTTTAAGCATTCCACATAGAATATGTCTGGAATTGCAGAGCTGTGTGTGTATGTGATGTGTGTGAATCAGGATGTAGCAGAGCTGTGTGTGTCATGTGCTGTTTGTGTAATGGGTGGGGCCAGAATGGATGTAAATGGATGTACAATGTACCAGAGCTGTATGTGTAATGTGCTGTATGTGTGATGTGTTGAGTTAGCATGCATGTAGTAGAGCTGTGTGTGTAATGTGTGGGAATCAAGATGGACGTAGTAGAGCTGTGTGTGTGATTTGTGGGAATCATAATGAATGTACAATGTAGCAGAGCTGTTTGTGTAATGTGTGGGAATCAAGATGGATATAGTACACCTATGTGTGGCATGTAGTAGAGCTGTGTGGCATGTGCTGTGTGTGTAATGTGTGGGGTCAGGATGGATGTAGTAGATCTGTGTGTGGGATGTGTGGGGATCATAATGCATGTACCATGTAGTACAGCTGTGTGGAGCAGTGTGCCACCAGAAACACTGGTACTATACTTTCCTAATAATTACTAGTCTTTGGAAGAGAGCAGTTGGCAGTGCTGCAGTTGAAAAGCATAGCAGGAGAGACCTGCAGCGGGTGGCGGCGGAACGGCGGAGGTGGAGCATATCCCACAGCTGGAGGCTGGGGTGCTGAGGAAGCTACTTTACATTGCTCCACCTCCAGCCATCTCATCTCAGCTCCAGCCGGGATGCATCGCCTGACCAGCAATGGTCAGGACTCCAATATATTGGTGGTTTAAGTCGCCACCTCTCTCTCTCTCTCTCTCCCCTCTCTCCTCTCTCTCCTCTCTCTCCTCTCTCTCCTCTCTCCAATCAGCACAATACCTCACCTCCCTGTTGATTGGTTGACTTCAAGCATGCATGTGTTTTACTGAAAGCTGAGTTGCTATAGATGATGAAGTGACTCTTTGCGTATGCAGATGCACATGTGCCATATATGACGCACTAAAATGATGGACTTGGCTATGAGGAAACTCTGGATACATTTTGAAGACAAACACACACACAGGATTACCCAATATGGCTCTGCATTGGTGGATAGTAATGTCTGTTAAATGTGATGTATCTGTGAAAGGTCTTGCTCTACTGATTTTATTTAATAATGATTAATCACATGGGGGTTTGGCTAATGGGGAGTAGGTGTGTGTGTATATATATATATAGATATATATATATATCTATATATATATATTGTGGCAAGTTGGGGTTACTTGCCCGGGATCTCTTGCTTATTTTCCCCTGCCCAGGGGTGGCAGCACCGCAATGATGTCCAGAAACAGGGTAAAGTCCAAATGCTGGTTCCTCCAGCATTTATTTCAGCATAGGTATTCAGTTTACAAACAGTCCAGCATATCATATGCAACATGCAACTGCACACTGTTGTCCACCACAGTGCTCACAGCAACGCACACTGCTTCTTCCAGCCGACCTTTCAGGAAGGTGACTTCACCCCGACGGGCGATGAGCGAGGGGCCGACTACCCCCTGTCCGCTCCGTGCTTCCAGGTCCCTCACAGACCAGCACCAGGTCTACATAGACCTCAGGCCCCAAGGCCTCAATAGACCTAAGCTCTGCAGGCTTCAAGGACCTAGAGTTTGTGAGGGAGGGGAAATTTAAACTCTGTAGCCGCACCCTTGCAGGTGCAGGTTAAATAAATCAAACACAATGACTGCTTAGAGGCCCTCTACAGGCCACTCTTGCTACTGCACTGTCACAATATGTATATAATTAATGGGATACTGTGGCTATTTGTATGATTGGAAAAGGCTCATGTACTTTATATGCTGCTTAGGTCAATGAAAAAAACATTTGGATATGCTGACATCTGCCTGCTTTAGGAATACTATGTGATGCTGGGTGGGGTCAGTCTGGCTGGATGATCTGCTGCATTCCAGTGTTGAATCAAGGAGTCTATTAGTGCTGTTTCCAATCTTTAGTTTGTACTATTTTAGCCTTTGTCTAACTAATGCACACCTATGGACATGTTTAGCACATCATGTGAATTGGGCCTAACGTGTATTATTTTTCAATAAATTCCCATTTTTTTGGTAATGTGAAACTCCAAAATTATTGAATGCCTTTGAATTGTTACATGGTGTTGTGATAATTTGGCTATTTTTTCTTATTGTCATCAAGAATCCTCATGTTAAACATTTCAATAACAAAGTCCAGGCTAAAATAAAACTAATCTTTTGGCCAGTCCCATGGAGATCTAGCAGATGATTGTTGTCGTATTTCCTATCCTGCTTGGCGTATCTTTAATTAAGCTTGTAAGTAACGTCGTAATAAGATAATGCATCTTTTTTTCATAATATGTTTTTGCATATGTATATGATGTTCTTCAATGTTCAGTGAGCTAGCCGGATATAGTGTAACTATAGAATAGTATGCCCAAAGGGGTCCAAACACAGAACATGGATCAAATTGCTATTTTGAGTTTAAAGTTTAACACTAGAGATGAGCGAACGTACTCGGTAAGGGTGATTTCGCAATCGAGCACCGCGATTTTCGAGTACTTCACTACTCGGGTGAAAAGTATTCGGGTGCGCTGTGGGTGAGTGGGGGGGGTTGCAGCGGGGAGTGGGGGGGAGAGGGAGAGAGAGAGGGCTCCCCCCTGTTCCCTGCTGCTACCCCCCACTCCCCTCTGCAACCCCCCGCCCCACAGTGCACCCGAGTACTTTTCACCCGAGTAGTGAAGTACTCAAAAATCGCGGTGCTCGATTGCGAAATCGCCCTTACCGAGTACGTTCGCTCATCTCTATTTAACAACAATTTCAAACATTGAGGGAAATTTTGTAAGCTCTGCATTTCCAACTCCAGGCTTAGTATAACTTCCCCCAGTGCATGGTGCGCTTAATATATGAAGAGGCACAGGCCTCTTCATGTATTAAGCGCATCCTGACATCTCTGTGTGCCTTCTCAGAAATGTATGCCAGCTCTAACCTGGTGTACATTGCTGGCATAATTTACTTCTGTTTCTGGGAAAAATTAAACAAATCTGTTGGTCCAGGGCATTTACATCCCACTCTGACAAGCCCCATTCACTTTTCAGAAAAGTGGTGAAGTTGTTGCAAAACAGATTCGCACATTTTTGTGAATATACTTATTTGCGCAAAACTTTTTTACGTCAGAAACTGGTTTAATATGCTTTATAAATGTGCCCATTGTGAGGAGGGACCTTAGTCCCACGTGGTGTAGCAACCATGATGTATAGCCATAGGCAAAGGAGTTGGGTGCTTTTCAGTACCTAGGGAAGCTGGGTGCTGAAATACCTTTGAAGTAGACTCCACAAAGGGCTGTTACACTTCTCCCCCAGGGGGTCTCTGATGCCCTACAGCCCCTCTGAAGCCAGAGCCAGCAAATGTTAATATTAGGAAATAAGGGGAGGAAACAGGCTTCACACCTCAGTAGCTCTAGGTGAAGGAGCTGGGTGCTGGAATACCTTTGCAGTAGACTTCAGAAAAGGTTTTTACACTTTCCCCCCAGGGGGTCTCTGATGTCCTACAGCCCTCTGGAGCCAGAGATAACGAGAGGAAACAGGCTTCACACCTCAGCAGCTCTTTCCCTTGTTACGGGTCCAAATGGTCGTAACTGACCTGATAAGTTTTGGAGGCAAAGCTAACATAAGAACGAAAAATGTAATTTAGGAATTATGAAAGACCTGTACGTCGCAGCCCGCGGACGAGGATATTTTATGGAACGTCGCATCCCCACAAATAAGATGCAGGGACCCCTACATTTGCACGACGCTCAGGAACCGAGAATTGCGTATCTCGGATCAGATGCGTCCAAAACTACTCATGCATGGGCTCAAAACACACGTAAAATCACAACAGGAAACATCGTTGTCATATTTTCATGGTGGGGCACACCCACATGGAGTTATGAAGGAAATATGTATTTCAGGGAATTATGTGTCCCAAGATAAGCCAGCCCCTAAGGGGGCTGGAAGGAACTAAAGGGGAGTTACCACCGTGAGAGTTTAAAAGTCGCACACAATGTGTGCTCCGGGTCAGCCCCTTGGAGGTCACTATACGTGAGGTCTGGTCCGCAGTTCTGGCGCGACTCCACGCCACAGAATGGTAACTCTCTTCTTTTAATCCCTGTTATTTTACTGTTTGTGATATCATATGTAAGTCTCTTGCCATTTATCTTGTAACATCATTTTCGTATTTTTTCTGTAAATAAGCACTGCTCTATTCTTTGAGAATTAAACTTTAAATTAATTAGTGAGCCTCGTCCGTGTTAACACGAAACCATATTCTCCGAAGATTGTATTCAGAAATCGGGTTCCAATTTACCGTAACCAAATTGGTGGTGGCAGCGTTTTGTATGCATATTGTAGAGCTCTGGAGTGCGTTAGAACTGACCAGGTTGGGGATTTGAGTTTCCGCTTCGCATGCGTGCAGAAGTCGGAGAACGCTAAATACAAACCAGCCTGTATTCTAACGACTGCCAGCTTGCAATACTGCAGAGTGTTTGAGGACCAGAGGTGGGATCGATAGGTATCGTCCCTTCCCCTCTCTCCTCTTGTCCAGTGAGGGACAAATTGTTAATAAGTGCAGGGCCAGGTGGGTTGCTGTAGAGTTGTGGCTGTGGCTCATGGTCGCTTTTCAGGAGTCTGGAAAGTTGGGTACCAGTCACTCCACAACCTAAGAGCCTTTCCTTCCTCGCCCTCGCCCTGCGTACGTGACACCCATAATTTTGTTTTTTAGATCTGAAATTCTGTGCTTATGCCATACATTTCTAGTACATTGGGAAAGTCATTAACATGAAGCACTGTATATTTATGGCACTCACATAGCAAAGGGTCAGGAGCTGATTCAGCACCCTGTGCAGTGGGAGTTTAACTGCTGTAAACAGCAGGCCTCCCACTGCAGTGGTGGTGATCGAGGCTAGCTCCAATTCCTGACATTTAACCTCTTAGATGCCAAGGGCAGTTGGTGCCCCCGTGTCATCTAAGGAGTTTGACAAAATCAGGGGCTCCCTCTGTCAGTCCATTGGCCTCCCCCTGGCAGCACAATGTCGGGGTGTCAATGCTATGGCAAGCAGGGCCTTTTAGGCTGCCTGTGAGTAGAACATTGACAAACAGGCAATAATGGACTGCTATACATACTTTTGGAAGCATAGATCTTAACACTTGAATTGCCTTTTATTTTACAATAGAAGATACTTTGTGATGAAAAAAAATCTGCATAAAATTGGTATAGTCACGTCCATAAGAATCCATACTACAGGATGCGTCAAAAGTCTCCATACAGGTGTATTTTGCAAGTTCACATAAGTGATGCAGCTGACAATGGAAGAACGAATTGATGTAATACTGCTGGCAGGGTCGTGGTAAACATGTCACATGGCCAAGACATTCAATGTCACCTGAAGGCCACAGTTTATCAAGAAAAATCCAGAATATGGCCCATCTGAAGTGATGTATCATCCAGGCCTGCAAACAGATTACCTCAGACATGTTGAACTTTAAAAAAGACATAGACAAACTGGAGCAAGTTCAGAGAAGAGTTACCAAAATGGTAAGCGGTCTGCAAATCATGTCCTATGAGGAACGATTAAAGGATCTGGGAATGTTTAGCTTGCAAAAAAGAAGTATGAAAGGAGACTTAATAGCTGTCTACAAATATCTGAAGGGTTGTCACAGTACTCTCATTTTCACAAAGAAAGACTAGAAGCAATGGGATGAAACTGAAAGGGAGGAGACACAAATTAGATATTAGAAAAAAACTTTCTGACAGTGAGGGTGATTATTGAGTGGAACAAGGGGAAAAATCCATAATGGCAGTCAGAATAATTCCTGGTTGAAAATTCCTACCTGATTCCAAGACCCAGATCCATAATTAGTTATCTCGCCGTAGCGCTGATCTAGAATGACCACGACCGAGAGCATTGTTCCATTGATCAATACCCGCTGGTTATTTAATGTCCATATCCTGTAATATCATTGCACTCTAGAAAGACATCTAGTCCCCTCTTAAACTCCACAGTCTCACTGCTTTTACAGTAAGGAACCCTCTTCTATGAAACCTTCGTTCCTGTAGACGTAGAGTTTGCCCTCTTGTTACCATCATAGTCCTGGGAATGTATTTATACATAGTTAACTGTCTTTTATACATAGTTAACTTTCTTTTTTCCAGGGTGAATAATCCCAATTTTGATAGCCTCTCTGGGCAGGTGCTAGTGGAAGAATAATGTTCTCGTCCCTCGTCCAAATGGAAGAAGGCAAACAAGATGAGATTCAAACCCATGCATGCAGAGCACAATAGATTAGCAGTCCATCGCCTTAACCACTTGGCCACCCCATCGACACCCCATCATTTGTGGTTTTCACACAAGATGATTTGTGACTTTATCAGTCAATTAACTACTTTTTGGGCTGGGACCATTGGAAGTATTTTGCACATGACTTTAAAAGGTATACTGAGTTAACGTGTGGTCCTATAGGTGATCAAAGACTAAACAAAGAAATATGATCAGTTATTATAACAAGAATTTAAACGGAGTTCTAGGAAATGCAGTAAGAAGGAATGAAAATGAATGGGATGTTTTGTCTAATGCACCTGAAAGGTTTGATAAATGACTTGCTTAGTGTATGATCTGATATAGTCCAGATGGCTGCACCGTAATAACAAAGATCTGTATCCTACAACACAGGGATAAGAGGGAATGCAGCCAGGAACTTCTCATTAAACAGGAGCACTGGAGTGTAAAGTGCTTGTCCTTCTATTTATCCTAATGTTGGTCCTACTGCCAGGGAGTTGATTCCACAAGAAGACTTTTAATCTGTTGATGTAATGTTTGAATAAGGATCAGAAGAATATATGACTAAAGCGTTAGTGCACACACAGTGGAAATTTTTCACAATGCATCTTTCTGCATGTTATATGTGCATTTTGATGCAGAGTGTGCTGTACATTTACTGCAGACTTTAACACTGTTACGTAGAAAGTAGTGGAATCCAATTTGAGCATCCACAGCACTTATGTAACAGAATGGGCTGGAAAATCCACAGCATGCTCATTTTTTCATGTGAAAAATATCAGCAGCTTGTGCATGAGATTTGTAAAATCCCACTCACTTGTCTTATACTACAAGAAGCTGCTGATAAGTCTTTGGCTTTGTTACATCACATGAAAGCCTTATGTGTCTAATATATGTTTTCAAAATTTTGTCTTTGTAGCTTATGGTAACAGTGATCTAGGCATGTGGGAAAACAAAATGGGGGAGTCTAAGGCAATATTCACAGCAAATGAGAGCAGAGGAGTGATAAAATTCTTGTTTCTGCAAGGAAAGTCCGCGAAGGATATTTATGGTGATATGTCACAGAAATTTAGGGATCAATGCCTTTATATTCTACAGTTAAGAACTAGGTTGCCAAATTTAAAACAGGGCACTTCAGCACCAATGATGAAGAACGTCATGGACGACCGAGAGAGGTTGTTGTACTGGAGATCGTCGATGCTGTACACAACCTCATACTGGAAAATCGGTGAATTTCAGCTAAAGGAATAGCAGACATCATGGGGATTTCTCGTGAACATTTGAACATGAAGAAGCTATCTGCAAAGTGGGTCCCCAAATGTTTGACAACAGAACAGAAAAGCATGCGAGTGAAAACTTCCCGGTCCATTTGTCAGCATTTCTGGACTGATAAGAACTTCCTGGATCAACTGGTCACTATGGATGAGAACTGGATTTATTTGTATGACCCTGAAATCAAGGAACAGTCAAAAGAGTGGAGGCACAGAGGTTCTCCTCACCCAAAGAAGTTCAGGGTGCAAAAATCAGCCACTAAGGTGATGGCGTCTGTGTTCGGGGATAAGGAGGTGTTGCTAGTGGACTACCTTCAAAATGGTTCCACCATCAATGCAAGGTATTACATTGAACTTTTGGACCAATTGAAGGCAGCTCTGAAGGCCAAAAGGCACGGCAAGCTGTCCAAAGGAATCTTGTTCCTGCAAGACAACGCCTCCACTTACACTGCACAAGCGACTATGGCAAAACTGGTGGAGCTGGGCTTCCACCTGATTGACCACCCACCTTATTCACCAGATCTAGCTCCCTCCGACTATCATCTGTTTCCAAACCTGAAGAAACACCTCAAGGGTACTACATTTCACACCATTTCTGATGCCATGGCTGCTACAGATGACTGGTTTGAGGCACAACCAAAATCCTTCTTTTTGCAAGGCTTACAGAACTTGGAATACCGATGTAAGACGTGTGTTGACATCAGTGGAGAGTATGTAGAATAAATGTAAAGTTTCATCTTCCTATCTTGTTTCTTTCTGGGTAAAGCCAAAGACTTATCAGCAGCCCCTCTTATAATTCTGCACAAATCCACAGGTAAAAGCTTCAGCAAATCCACCACATATGAATTCACGCTAAGGTACAATGTCAAGGAATCTTGGAAGTGTACTGTAATTATGGTATTGTATGTGATTTTACACAAACATGAATCTCCTGAATTTTATATGGGTTTTGTGTCTGGGCTGATTCCTATTAATTTGAACTGGACTTAATTGTGATGTACATATAAAACAATATTGTTATCTATGAAGTATAAAGCCATATCTACTGAGATTTACTGCAAAGCATTCCTCATTCCAACAGCTGTAGCTCAGTATCTGACAACACAATGTTACTCACAACCTATAGGAAAACAAGCTAATAAAATGTCAGTTTATTGTCAGATGCTAAGCTCCAGTTGTTAGAATTAGAAATGTTATGAAATGCACCAAGGTCTCCTCAACACCTTGAGAGTACAACATATCTTGGACTTCAGGATGTATAGATTTTCCTTCAATTTTTAGATCTCCACATTTCAAAAGCCAAGCTTTTCTATTTTTCTATCATCATCAAAGTGCTAATGACCACTTGTCTGTCCATCTGTGTGTGCCATGTGAATGCTCCACCCCTGATTACATGGTGTTGACACTATTGCAGGTCCTATAGCATAATAAAACATGCAGAGACTGAAAGCAGCAGTGGGCTCACAGGAAATGTGATGATGTCGCCATAATGTGATTACTCACCTGGGATATGACCTCTGCCACTGATGATAACATGACTGTTTTGTCATCACAGGTCCTTTACTTTGCAGAGCCATGCACGTGACAGACGGAGCAGCGGAGCCATGCGCATGACAGAGCAGCAGAGCTGTGCACGTGACAGTTGGAGCAGCAGAGACATGCGCAAGATAGATGCAGCAGAGCCATGTGTGTGACAGACGGAGGAGCAGAGCCATGCACGTGACAAATGGAGCAACGGAGCTGGGCATGTGACAAACGGAGCAGCAGAGCAGTCTGTGTGACAGATAGAATAGCAGGGCCGTGTGCGTGGCAGAAGGAGCAATAGAGCCATGTGCAAGACAGACAGAGAAGCAGAGCCACGTGAGTGACAGATGGAGCAGCAGAGCCATGTGTGGGACATCGAAGCAGCAGAGCCATGCGTGGGACATCGAAGCAGCAGAACCATGCGCGTAACAGAAAAGCAAAGACATGTGCGTTATAGACGGAGCAGCAAAGCCATGCGCATTACAGAAAGAGCAGCAGAACTATGCGCGTGACAGATGGAGCAGCAGAGCAGTGTGCATGACAGATGCAGGAGCAGAGCCATGCATTTGACAGATGGAGGAGCAGAGCCATGCACGTGACAGATTGAGGAGCATGTCACAGTCCCCTGTGTGGGAAGCGCTGTGTGTGACATGCATGTAGCAGAGCTGTGTGTGTATGACGTGCATGTAGTAGGACTGTGTGTGTGTAACATGCGCATATTGCAGAGCTGTGTGTGTGACACATGCATGTAGCAGAACTTGTGCATGTAACAGACAGAGGAGCAGAGCCGTGCACGTAACAGACGGAGCAGAGCCATGTGCATGACAGTGGAGCAGCAGAGCCATGTGTGTTACAAACAGAGCAGTATGCGTGACAGATGAAAGAGAAGAGCCATGCGCATGACAGACAGACGACCAGAGCCGTGCGCATGACAGACGGAGGAGCATGTGATCAGTCATCTGTGTGGGAGGAGCTGTGTGTGTGTGATATGCATATAGTAGAGCTGTGTGTGTATAACATGCGCATGTAGCAGAGCTGTGTGTGAGTGTTACATGTGCATGTAGCAGAGCTCTGTGTGTGTGTGACATGTGCATGTAGCAGAGCTGTGTTTTTGGTGTATGGAGTAGCAGAGCCATGCATGTGTGAGACGAAGGAGACGAACTATGCATGTGTGAGATGGAAGAGCACATGGGAAGAGTCTGGAATCACGTTACAAGGGGGTGATCAGTGTCTGCAGGATTCTGTTGCGTTGGTTGTGATTCCTGTTATATGGGATGAAGAATGTATGTAGCAAAGCTGTGTGTGTGTGAGGTGCATGTAGCAGAGCTGTGTATGAGACACGTGCATGTAGCAAAGCTGTGTGGGAGACGCGCATGTAGCAGAGCTGTGTGTGTGACATGCATGTAGCAGAGATGTGTGTGTGATGTTCATGTAGCATACTGTGTGTGTGTGTGGTGAATTTAGCAGAGTTGTGTGTGTGTGACGTGCATGTAGCACAGCTCTGTATGTGTAACGTGCATGTAGCAGACTGTGTGTGTGTGGCGTGTATGTAGCAGAGTTGTGTGTGTGAGCTGCATGTAGCAAAGTTGTGTATGTGACACGTGTATGTAGCACAGCTGTGCGTGTGTGCGTGATGCTTGAAAAAGGGGTACGGAAACCCGAAATGTGTCGCTTGTATATTTTGCTGGTACATTCCGGTTATCTGTATGTTTTTTTTGTTTTTTTTCAGATTTTTTTTGTTTAAATTATATTACTTAGCTAATGAATAGCTTTTAAATATACTATCTCCTTGCGTATTATTACCTCTCCGGACTGAATTGCAGGTCACTACTGGCCACTATCCCTATACATTTCTTCTCCAGTTTTTAGGGGAGTCTTCATGGAGAGTGTCCCCCCCCCCCCCCCCCGAGAAGTAAGTGACCATTACTGTTCCACTCCATATTCATTTTATCCCATAATGAGTGCAAGATCCCTTTTCATTGTTTTTTGCATAGGAACCTAACAGTATCTAGTGATGGATCTGAGGAATGTGAAAATCAGAAGGAATCTTATTTCGGTCTCTGAGGGCGACTTTGGGTGTAGCAGTGGTCATCCCAGCCTAAATCTGGTTTGACTGTTTGTACCAGGTGAGCCCCTTTTGATTCTTTCATGCCATATTCATACTTTTTGTATTGGTCCAAGCGCTATTATTATTTGATAATTACTACCTTGTTTCCCCAAAAATAAGCCCTAGCATGATTTTTCAGGATTTTCAGGAAGGCTTGTAATATAAACCCTACGCAGAAAATAAGCCCAAGCTACAGTTCATAAAAAAGTCAATAGGAATGATTTAAGTGTGTGAAAAGGGCCGTAAAAACGCAATTGCTGCATTTTTACATTGCTTTTCACGCAGGTCATCTGAGTCACTTACCCAGTAGACTTGGTCCAAATCCTTCCTGCTACTCTCCAGAGCCACGATGCGGTTTCCGCAGTCCATGACTCAGGCATCAATGCAGCTCTCTAAGAACCATCACAACCATCGCTTTGTGGAGGTGGGATTTATTACTCCTGTAACCAGGAATTTTTACTGCTCAAAATACGCAATAAAACACCAACAAACAACAAAGGTCTGAGCGCTCATGTGAGCGACCATAAGGGTTGGAAGTGTCGGGCTCCCACACACAGATCGGGTTGTCCCACTGTTGTCAAAATAAGACATCCCTTAAAAAATAAGCCCTATAGCATCTTATGGAGCAAAAATGAACATAACACCATGTCCTATTTTGGGGAAAACAGGGTAGTAGCCATATAAGGACTTGTACATTTGCAAGACAAGTTGTATTTTTAATGGCACCATTTAGGGGTACATATAATGTATCGTATAACAAGTTGAATAAATACGGTAATCCTGTCATTGCTTTTTCTCGATTTTGTTTATGCAACATCCACCATGTGGTAAAAATGACATAAATTTATTCTACAGGTCATCATTACCATTATAAAGATATGAAAGCTATATATATTCAGTCTTAACTATTTCTGCACAATAAAAGCACTTTCATGTTGCAAATCATTATGTTTTTGGTCATTTTTAGAGATGAGCGAACGTACTCGTCCGAGCTTGATATTCGTGCGAATATTAGGGTGTTTGGGATGCTCGTTACTCGTAACGAGTACCACGCGGTGTTCCGGTTACTTTCAGTTTCCTCTCTGAGACGTTAGCGCGCTTTTCTGGCCAATTGAAAGACAGGGAAGGCATTACAACTTCCCCCTGTGACGTTCAAGCCCTATACCACCCCCCTGCTGTGAGTGGCTGGGGCGATCAGATGTCACCCGAGTATAAAAGTCGGCCCCTCCCGCGGCTCGCCACACATGCCTTGTCACTTAGCTGAGGGAAAGTACTATCGTGCTGGTGCTGCTGTAGGGAGAGCGTTAGGAGTCAGTGTAGGCTTCAAGAACCCCAACGGCCCTTCTCAGGGCCACATCTACTAGTGTGCAGTACTGTGTTAGCACAGTATTTTTATTTTTTTTTGTCCAAAATTGGATCTGCAGAGCATTGCGCCCTGCAATAGGGACAGAAGTGGGGGTTAGGCAGGGAGAGTGTTAGGAGTTAGTGTAGGCTTCAAGAACCCCAACGGTCCTTTCTAGGGCCACTTCTATCCGTGTGCAGTACTGTCCAGGCTGCTGTTAGCAGTGTTGCATATTTTTTTTTTTTTCTCAAAACCTGCTGTGCAGAGCATTGCACCCTGCATTAATACTACAGGGATAGAATTGTGTAGGCAGGGCCAGAAGACATTTATTATTCATTGAATACACGCAGTGGGGTCTTCCCTTTGCTAAAAAGGAAAAAAATTATATTTGGCCTGCCTGTGTCAGTCCTAAGGTCTCCGTGTACGTGTGTGCTGCGTGTACAACGTACAAAAATCCGACGCAACCAGCTACGCTTTACTGCAGCCTAGCGCCATTGTCTTTCCTGACTGGCAAATCCTGCTCTGCTAGAGTTAATAACTCTGCTACACTATACTTGTGTGACACTTTTTGAGGGCCACACCACAGATATTAAACTTCTTGTTTTTCATTGAATACACGCAGTGGGGTCTTCCCTAAGCTAAAAAGGAAAAAAATTATATTTGGCCTGCCTGTGTCAGTCCTAAGGTCTCCGTGTACGTGTGTGCTGCGTGTACAACGTACAAAAATCAGACGCAACCAGCTACGCTTTACTGCAGCCTAGCGCCATTGTCTTTCCTGACTGGCAAATACCTGCTCTGCTAGAGTTAATAACTCTGCTACACTATACTTGTGTGACACTTTTTGAGGGCCACACCACAGATATTAAACTTCTTGTTTTTCATTGAATACACGCAGTGGGGTCTTCCCTAAGCTAAAAAGGAAAAAAATTATATTTGGCCTGCCTGTGTCAGTCCTAAGGTCTCCGTGTACGTGTGTGCTGCGTGTACAACGTACAAAAATCAGACGCAACCAGCTACGCTTTACTGCAGCCTAGCGCCATTGTCTTTCCTGACTGGCAAATACCTGTTCTGCTAGAGTTAATAACTCTGCTACACTATAGTTGTGTGACACTTTTTGAGTGCCACACCACAGATATTAAACTTCTTGTTCATTGAATATACGCAGTGGGGTCTTCCCTAAGCTAAAAAGGAAAAAAATTATATTTGGCCTGCCTGTGTCAGTCCTAAGGTCTCCGTGTACGTGTGTGCTGCGTGTACAACGTACAAAAATCAGACGCAAGCAGCTACGCTTTACTGCAGCCTAGCGCCATTGTCTTTCCTGACTGGCAAATACCTGCTCTGCTAGAGTTAATAACTCTGCTACACTATACTTGTGTGACACTTTTTGAGGGCCACACCACAGATATTAAACTTCTTGTTTTTCATTGAATACACGCAGTGGGGTCTTCCCTAAGCTAAAAAGGACAAAAAATTATATTTGGCCAGCCTGTGTCAGTCCTAAGGTCTCCGTGTATGTGTGTGCTGCGTGGACAACGTACAAAAATCAGACGCAACCAGCTACGGTTGAGTGCAGCCTTGCGCCAATTTGTTTCCTGCCTGGGAAATCAAATCACTGGTAATACAGCATGCTGAGGGGTAGGGGTAGGCCTAGAGGATGTGGACGCGGCCGAGGACGCGGAGGGCCAAGTGAGGGTGTGGGCACAGGCCGAGCCAGTGCGGTGGCCAGGAGTAGAGGCAGGGCCAGACCGAATAATTCACCAACTGTTTCCCAAAGCGCCCCCTCGCGCCATGCCACCCTGCACAGGTCAAGGTGCTCTACGGTGTGGCAGTTTTTCACAGAGACGCCTGACGACCGACGAACAGTGGTGTGCAACCTTTGTCGCGCCAAGATCAGCTGGGGAGGCACCACCAACAGCATGCGCAGGCATATGATGGCCAAGCACCCCACAAGGTGGGACGATGCCCGTTCACCGCCTCCGGTTTGCACCACTGCCTCTCCCCCTGTGCCCCAACCTGCCACTGAGATCCAACCCCCCTCTGAGGACACAGGCACTACCGTCTCCTGGCCTGCACCCACACCCTCACCTCCGCTGTCCTCGGCCCCATCCAGCAATGTCTCTCAGCGCAGCGTCCAGACGTCGCTAGTGCCACAGTTTGAGCGCAAGCGCAACTACGACGCCACGCACCCACACGCTCAAGCGTTAAACGTGCACATTGCAAAATTGATCAGCCTAGAGATGCTGCCGTATAGGCTTGTGGAAACGGAGGCTTTCAAAAGCATGATGGCGGCGGCTGCCCCGCGCTACTCGGTTCCCAGTCGCCACTACTTTTCCCGATGTGCCGTCCCAGCCCTGCACGACCACGTCTCCCGCAACATTGTACGCGCCCTCACCAACGCGGTTACTGCCAAGGTCCACTTAACAACGGACACGTGGACAAGCACAGGTGGGCAGGGCCACTATATCTCCCTGACGGCACATTGGGTGAATTTAGTGGAGGCTGGGACAGAGTCAGAGCCTGGGACCGCTCACGTCCTACCCACCCCCAGAATTGCGGGCCACAGCTCGGTGGTGGTATCTGCGGCGGTGTATGCTTCCTTCACTAAAGCACCTTCCTCCTCCTCCTCCTCCTCCAACGCAACCTCTGTCTCGCAATCAAGATGTGTCAGCAGCACGTCGCCAGCAGTCGGTGTCACGCGGCGTGGCAGCACAGCGGTGGGCAAGCGTCAGCAGGCCGTGCTGAAACTACTCAGCTTAGGAGAGAAGAGGCACACGGCCCACAAACTGCTGCAGGGTCTGACAGAGCAGACCGACCACTGGCTTGCGCCGCTGAGCCTCCAACCGGGCATGGTCGTGTGTGACAACGGCCGTAAGCTGGTGGCGGCTCTGCAGATCGGCAGCGTCACGCATGTGCCATGCCTGGCCCATGTCTTTATTTTGGTGGTTCAGCGCTTTCTGAAAAGCTACCCCCACTTGTCATACCTGCTCGGAAAGGTGCGCCAGCTCTGCGCACATTTCCGCAAATCCCACACGCACGCTGCCACCCTGCGGACACTGCAACATAGGTTTAATCTGCCAGTGCACCGACTGCTGTGCGACGTGCCCACACAGTGGAACTCTACGCTCCACATGTTGGCCAGACTCTATGAGCAGCGTAGAGCTATAGTGGAATACCAACTCCAACTTGCGCGGCGCAGTGGGAGTCAGCCTCCTCAATTATTTACAGAAGAGTGGCCCTGGTTGGCAGCCATCTGCCAGGTCCTTGGAAAATTTGAGGAGTCTACCCAGGTGGTGAGCGGCGATGCTGCAATCATTAGCGTCACCATTCCTCTGCTATGCATCTTGAGAAGTTCCCTGCAAAGCATAAAGGCAGACGCTTTGCGCTCGGAAACAGAGCCGGGGGAAGACAGTATGTCGCTGGATAGTCAGAGCACCCGCCTGTCTATATCTCAGCGCGTTGAGGAGGAGGAGGAGGAGCATGAGGAGGATGAGGAGGAGGGGGAAGAGACAGCTTGGCCCACTGGTGAGGGTACACATGCTGCTGGGCTGTCATCCTTTCAGCGTGTATGGCCTGAGGAGGAGGAAGAGGAGGAGGAGGAGGATCCTGAAAGTGATCTTCCTAGTGAAGACAGCCATGTGTTGCGTACAGGTACCCTGGCACACATGGCTGACTTCATGTTAGGATGCCTTTCTCGTGACCCTCGCGTTACACGCATTCTGGCCACTACGGATTACTGGGTGTACACACTGCTCGACCCACGCTATAAGGAGAACCTTCCCACTCTCATTCCCGAAGAGGAAAGGGGTTCGAGAGTGTTGCTATACCACAGGGCGCTGGTGGACAAACTGATGGTAAACTTCCCATCCGACAGCGCTAGTGGCAGAAGGCGCAGTTCCGAGGGCCAGGTAGCAGGGGAGGCGCAGAGATCAGGCAGCATGTACAGCGCAGGCAGGGGAACATTCTCCAAGGCCTTTGCCAGCTTTATGGCTCCCCAGCAAGACTGTGTCACCGCTCCCCAGTCAAGGCTGAGTCGGCGGGAGCACTGTAAAAGGATGGTGAGGGAGTACGTAGCCGATCGCACGACCGTCCTCCGTGACGCCTCTGCCCCCTACAACTACTGGGTGTCGAAGCTGGACACGTGGCCTGAACTCGCGCTGTATGCCCTGGAGGTGCTTGCTTGTCCTGCGGCTAGCGTCTTGTCAGAGAGTGTGTTTAGTGTGGCTGGGGGAATCATCACGGATAAGCGTACCCACCTGTCAAACGACAGTGCCGACAGGCTTACACTCATCAAGATGAACAAAGCCTGGATTTCCCCAGACTTCTCTTCTCCACCAGCGGACAGCAGCGATACGTAAGCAATACGTAGGCTGCACCCGCGGATGGAAGCTACGTTCTCTCTCACCATCCAAAACGGGGACATTTCTGCTTCATCAATCTGTGTCTAATATTCCTCCTCCTCCTCCTGCTCCTCCTCCTGAAACCTCACGTAATCACGCTGAACGGGCAATTTTTCTTAGGGCCACAAGGCTCACTCATAATTTTTCTAAACAATTTTTATATGTTTCAATGCTCTTAAAAGCGTTGAAACTTTAACTTGAACCAATTTTTCGTTAAACTGGGCTGCCTCCAGGCCTAGTTACCACTTAAGCCACATTAACCAAAGCGATTAATGGGTTTCACCTGCCATCTTGGTTGGGCATGGCCAATTTTTCTGATGTACATTAGTACTGTTGATACAGCAATTTTTGTGGGCCCTCGCCTACAGTGTAATCAAATGAATTTTTAGCCCACCTGCATTACAGCTGACGTTACATCCGCTGTGTTGGGCAATGCAATGGGATATTTTTGTGTATCGCCAGTGGGTTCCAGGGAGCCACCCATGCTGTAGGTGCACACGGAGTTTAACCTACATCTGTCCACTTGTAAAGAACCCCAGTCTGACTGGGGCATGCAGTGTGGGCTGAAGCCCACCTGTATTAAGCACGACATTACTACCTCAGCTGTGTTGGGCAATGCAATGGGATATTTCTATGTACCGCCGGTGGCTTCCTGGCACCCATGCTGTGGGTCCACAGGGAATTATAAATGCATCTGTTTCCACTTGTAAAGAACCCCAGTCTGACTGGGGCATGCAGTGTGGGCCGAAGCCCACCTGCATTAAGCACGACATTACTACCTCAGCTGTGTTGGGCAATGCAATGGGATATTTTTATGTACCGCCGGTGGGTTCCAGGGAGCCACCCATGCTGTAGGTGCACACGGAGTTTAACCTACATCTGTCCACTTGTAAAGAACCCCAGTCTGACTGGGGCATGCAGTGTGGGCCGAAGCCCACCTGCATTAAGCACGACATTACTACCTCAGCTGTGTTGGGCAATGCAATGGGATATTTCTATGTACCGCCGGTGGCTTCCTGGCACCCACCCATGCTGTGGGTCCACAGGGAATTATAAATGCATCTGTTTCCACTTGTAAAGAACCCCAGTCTGACTGGGGCATGCAGTGTGGGCCGAAGCCCATCTGCATTAAGCACGACATTACTACCTCAGCTGTGTTGGGCAATGCAATGGGATATTTTTATGTACCGCCGGTGGGTTCCAGGGAGCCACCCATGCTGTAGGTGCACACGGAGTTTAACCTACATCTGTCCACTTGTAAAGAACCCCAGTCTGACTGGGGCATGCAGTGTGGGCCGAAGCCCACCTGTATTAAGCACGACATTACTACCTCAGCTGTGTTGGGCAATGCAATGGGATATTTCTATGTACCGCCGGTGGCTTCCTGGCACCCACCCATGCTGTGGGTCCACAGGGAATTATAAATGCATCTGTTTCCACTTGTAAAGAACCCCAGTCAGACTGGGGCATGCAGTGTGGGCCGAAGCCCATCTGCATTAAGCACGACATTACTACCTCAGCTGTGTTGGGCAATGCAATGGGATATTTTTATGTACCGCCGGTGGGTTCCAGGGAGCCACCCATGCTGTAGGTGCACACGGAGTTTAACCTACATCTGTCCACTTGTAAAGAACCCCAGTCTGACTGGGGCATGCAGTGTGGGCCGAAGCCCACCTGTATTAAGCACGACATTACTACCTCAGCTGTGTTGGGCAATGCAATGGGATATTTCTATGTACCGCCGGTGGCTTCCTGGCACCCATGCTGTGGGTCCACAGGGAATTATAAATGCATCTGTTTCCACTTGTAAAGAACCCCAGTCTGACTGGGGCATACAGTGTGGGCCGAAGCCCACCTGCATTAAGCACGACATTACTACCTCAGCTGTGTTGGGCAATGCAATGGGATATTTTTATGTACCGCCGGTGGGTTCCAGGGAGCCACCCATGCTGTAGGTCCACAGGGACTTCACAATAGTGAGTTGTACCTGCCTGTGTCTATGAATTAAAAACCGCGGTCTGACTGGGGCATGCAGACACCTTGACAGAATGAATAGTGTGTGGCACATAGGTTCCCCATTGCTATGCCCACGTGTGCAGCTCCTGATGGCGGTGGCACAGGATTCTATTTCTCATTGCTTCTGTACAGCATTGTGGGCTATCGCCCCGCCCCTTTTAAAGAGGGTCGCTGCCTAGCCGTGCCAACCCTCTGCAGTGTGTGCCTGCGGTTCCTCGTCATGGCAGACGCACTTCTAAATAGACATGAGGGTGGTGTGGCATGAGGGCAGCTGAAGGCTGCGCAGGGACACTTTGGTGTGCGCTGTGGGGGTGAGGGGGGGGGGGGGTTGGGCAGCATGTAACCCAGGAGAAGTGGCAGTGGAGTGTCATGCAGGCAGTGATTGTGCTTTGTTGGAGGTAGTGTGGTGCTTAGCTAAGGTATGCCATGCTAATGAGGGCTTTTCAGAAGTAAAAGTTTTTGGGAGGGGGGGGGCCCACTCTTGCCGCTATTATGGCTTAATAGTGGGACCTGTGAACTTGAGATGCAGCCCAACATGTAGCCCCTCGCCTGCCCTATCCGTTGCTGTGTCGTTCCCATCACTTTCTTGAATTGCCCAGATTTTCACACAAGGAAACCTTAGCGAGCATCGGCGAAATACAAAAATGCTCGGGTCGCCCATTGACTTCAATGGGGTTCGTTACTCGAAACGAACCCTCGAGCATCGCGAAAAGTTCGTCCCGAATAACGAGCACCCGAGCATTTTGGTGCTCGCTCATCTCTAGTCATTTTTTGTTTGCCTCTAAATTCAATTTACTTGGAATTTTTTAAAGAAAAAAACATTGTTTCTGAGAGCTGCTTGACATCTGGGTTGCATGGAGTCTATCAATTTTATGGTACCTCTGAACAGGTATTCCAGTTCAAGAAGATTGTACTACATTTCACAGTTCTGCATTTTCTGGTTTTGCCTCATAAACCGCATTTTTTATGTAACCCCACAAGTTGCCTATGGGATTGAACTACCCATTTCATTACCTCAATCCTGTTTTGTAACCCAGATTTTAGTTTGTTGGTGTCATTTGGATCTGTTTTTAAGGGCTTTTCATTGTTGGCATAGGGCAACATGATCTCAAGTATTTTGATATATTGAAACTGATCCATGATCCCTTGTAAATAGGCCCAACAACATGGTAACAGCCGCATACTATAATTTTTCCACCACCTTGCTTTACTGTCTTCACAGTGTACTGTGGCTTCAATTCAGGGGGATGTCTTACATACTGTCTGTGGTCATTAGACCCAAAAAGAATTTTACTTTAATCAGACCACAAAATATTGTGCTATTTTTCTTGGGCCAGTCAACGTGTTCCTTTGCAAACTGTAACCTGTTCAGGCCATGTCTTTTTTCAACAAGGGGAGTTCTTGCTGGTAACTTGGCTTTACTTAATCATCTTCTGGTTGTAGCAGTACTCACTGGGAAGTCCAGATCTTTTTTGATCTTTCTGGAGGTGATCTTTGGCTGAGCCATTTTGGCTATTCTTCAATACATTCGAACAGCAGTTCCCTGCTTCCTTCAGGTTTGGGTTGTCACTTCAAGGCATTTGAGGTCATTGTAGCTGAGCAGCCTATAATTTACTGCATTTCTCTGTATGTTTTTCCATGTGCAATCAACTTTTTATTCAAAGTACGTCCTTCATCAGAACATCACAACAATATCTGGAACAACCCATTTTCAAATGCATTTCAGAAGGAAATGCACTATAACCAACTTGTGCAACACCCTCCTATTTTAAATAAGGGCCCAAATGAATACCACAATTCCATACAATTTATGACTGCACCAATTTAACTCCTCACACCTCTTTCAATTAATGATTCAATCACTCAGAATGTGCGTCAATTGTTAGGTCTGTTTTTTTCTATTACTCTACCACACTACTTGCTATGCAGAAACAGCACTTCTACCAAAAACAGTGATTTTTAAGGTCAATGATGTTGGTCTGCTATTGTTTTGAACATTACTATAAATTCATCATATGTAGTAGTGTAGGATACAGCAGATGTTTCGCTATGTTCTTTACATCATTCTACATGCTTTAGGCATATTTCCTGACACTTTCCTCAATGCAAAATAAAGAAAGCATGGCTCTATGGAAATAAGGCTTTTAAAGTGCTCATCTAAGCTAGCTAGCAAGGTTAGAATAAAAAAGGCTAAAAGGAATCAAACTTCCCCTTTCTGAAGAAATTTTAAATATCATATATACTCGAGTATTAGCCGACCCGAGTATAAGCCGAGTCAATAAGTTTTACCACAAAAAACTGGTAAAACCTATTAACTCGAGTATAAGCCTAGCTATCTACTTGAGTATAATCTAGATAAAGAAAAAACGCAATACTCACCTCCCAGCCAGCGTCTGTGTCCCTGGCGCGATGGTCTCCCTGGCGGTGCAGCAAACTGCTTGAGAATTCTCCCCGCGGTCATCTCCCTGCTTGGCTTTGAATTCTTCCGCCGTCAGCGCTGTGATTGGATTGAGCGCCAGCCAATCACAGCCGGCGTTCGATAAACCAATCACAGCCATTTAGTGATGTCCTCCACTAAATGGCTGTGAATGATCGAGCGCCAGCTGTGATTGGCTGGCGCTCGATCCAATACAGCGCTTACCTACACAACGCTGACGGCAGGGGAATTCAAAGCTGAGTAAGGAGATGACAGCGGGGAGAATTCCCCAGCAGCTTGCTGCACCATCGGGGAGACCATCGCGCTGGAGACACAGATGCCTGCTGGGAGGTGAGTATTGTGGGTTTTTTGTTGTTGTTGTTTTTTTTTTACCTCACTGGAGTATAAGCCAAGGGGACCAGTAAAAAAATGTACTGAAAAACTAGGCTTATACTCGAGTATATATGGTACATCAATAAATTTATAATTCCATTGTTGGCCACTTAGGACAGAAAGGAAGAATTCCAGAATGGGGATTTATTTTTTTCTTGTGTGTGTTTGTGAAGGAAGTGAGCATGCAAATAATGGATTGGTTATCCAGTCCTGTACATAATAAAGAGCAGGAAGTATTATAGAAGTGCAGCACTCCCAGTGATTTCAATGGGAGTGAAGCCACTATGACACTTCCGGCCCTGACCAATGATGACTATGTCTGTCCCGCTGCACAGACAGCAGGCTGATTGTTTGGCTGATCTGCAGGGATCACAATTGGTGGATACCACCAATCAGGTAATAAGGACCTATACAGAGAATAGGTTATCAGTTTTAAAAGCCCGGAATACTCTTTTAACAATCACACTACATTTTATTAGTAATCAATGCAGAAATCCATTAACTTTTTCTTGCAACTGTATTAATGGACAACGCCTTTTAGCATTGATTATCTTTATAGAGAACATATTCAATTGATTTGAACAATTCTTATAGTTTATATAAAATTAGTATGATGCCTTGGAAGATTGTATTGCCTGAGAAGGTTTCTGATGACTTACTATGCTATCTTCCTCAAACTAACCTTACTTTTACTGTCCATAGTGATTTTTTTAACTTAATGTGATTTTTTTTATTGACTATCATTATTCTATTTCTTAACATTTATTCATCCAAAATAAAGACACATTGAAAAAAAGCACAGCTATTTTTCAAATTTTGGAAGCATCAATCCGCTAATTCTGTATAACTACCGTATATGTTCAAGCAAATGCATTATTTGTATTAATAAGACGTTAACCCAATATTAAAAAAAAATTATTAGAAAATATAATTGTGAATTATTCTCTAAAGTTACATGGTTATTGCCTTATAAATGTTACTCTAAGGGCGCCCACCCACTGGCGTTTGCGATTTTCGTGCGTGAAAAACGCCGCGTTTTCCGCGGCGTTTTTTGCCGCGTTTTCGCGGCTTTTCCATTAATTTCCATTGACTTTCATGGGTGCATTAGGAGAAAAATAAGGACACATATGCAACTGACAGTTCCTATGTTAAAAAACGCAACGCAACGCAAAAAAAAACGCCAGTGGACAGGAGTACATTCAATTCTAATTGCTCTTGAGAAAAAACGCAAAACGCAAAGAAAAAAAAATCGCCAGTGGGTGGGCGCCCTAAATCACAATTAAACATATATATTATGAACAATAGCAGCATGGACAGGAAGCAAGAAAGCAAAAAAAACCCCACAAAAACACTATTGCTGTTTTTTACCCCAGCATTTGAATTCAACATTTAAATAGCGTGACATCCCTTGAAAAATGTAGGGAAATCTGGATATTTTCCAGCCCTCACACCAAAGAAAACCAAAAACAAACAGGTAAGAGTTTCCTAACATTACCCTTTGGTGGGCACATGCTGATTGGTACTCACCTACACAGTATAAGGGTATAAGTCCTGACAATTTGCTGGGAGTTTCAGTGGCTTGAGAAGCAATGACTCAGTCTTAAGAGACTGATTATCCTGCCAAGACATTGAAGAAATGGAAGGTCTACACAGGGAGTATACTGTTATAGCTATATATTAAACATTAGCAATAAAACCATGATTCAACTATAGTTCTTTTGTAGACCATAACAATAACTCACTGCAGTGCAGAACCCTCCCAATACTTATGTGCAGGCACAAGCATGTTTGTCTTCTCACTCGCCAGACTCTTACACCCTGGCTACAGGCCTCTATGCTGGAAGTTGTGTGACTTCATTCCTTCGCAGCACAGATATCTGATATATACAGATGGCAGGAATTTCACGTCCTTATATTTTACGTATCTGGAATGTATTTGCTACAGTTATGGTTCATTATAGACTTATCCATCATATATAACTACACATGGACTAGCACTATATGTGGCATTTATGTAGTGGCCCAAATAGGTCCTACAAAAAGCGCCCTGCGTTTAAATGGTGGCGCTCAGTTCATATATAACCAGCAGGAGTTAATCACTACCTAATTTGCACTACGACAGAGGTTTAACCCAGATTGGCTACAAGCCAGTGGAATGACAGTTGAGAGGCAACTGATTGTGTAGGTCTGGGGAGTGAAGAGAGAGAGAGGTAGGAGAGGAGTCGTGTCATAATAATCGTGAGAAGACAGTCAGTTAGTGAAATTTCACTCAGATCAGAACAGTTAAAGGGGTTGTCCCGCGGCAGCAAGTGGGGTTATACACTTCTGTATGGCCATATTAATGCACTTTGTAATATACATCGTGCATTAAATATGAGCCATACAGAAGTTATATACTCACCTTCCCTGCACTGGCGTCCCCGTCTCCATGGTGCCGTCTAATTTCAGCGTCTAATCGCCCGATTAGATGCACTTGCGCAGAAGGGTCTTCTCCCTTCTGGTCGGTCCGGGCACGAGCGGCGTTCTGGCTCCGCCCCTTCTACGCATCATCGCGTAGCTCCGCCCCATCACATGTGCCGATTCCAGCCTCCTGATTGGCTGGAATTGGCACACGTGATGGGCGGGGCTACGCGATGATGCGTAGAAGGGGCGGAGCCAGAACGCCGCTCGTGCCCGGACCGACCAGAAGGGAGAAGACCCTTCTGCGCAAGTGCGTCTAATCGGGCGATTAGACGCTGAAATTAGACGGCACCATGGAGACGGGGACGCCAGCGCAGGGAAGGTGAGTATATAACTTCTGTATGGCTCATATTTAATGCACGATGTATATTACAAAGTGCATTAATATGGCCATACAGAAGTGTATAACCCCACTTGCTGCCGCGGGACAACCCCTTTAAGTGCGCAGAGAGTTTGTCAGTAATTCGGCTGTTAAACAAGTGAACAGTATAGTTAGTCAGTGTGATCATGTGTGTAGTTGAGAGGAGTTAATCAGACAAGTGAAGGAGTTTGATAGTAAAAATCATCGGGTGCCCATCAGAGAGAGAGACAATGTTGATGTAAATAGAGAGTGAGTTAGGATTACCAGAAGTAGATAAATCCCTGTCAGCATTGCAGTCAGGGAGCTGCTGGAAGCTACCAGAAGAGTTTTTGGATCAAGAGGTGAGTTGTGGCCTGTCACAGGAGAGTCCCTGCGAGGTGGCCAAGACTCGAGAGGTAAAATACAGAATTATTCATTTTACCGTGAGGAGAGGGCCCCAAATACAGAGTAGAATTATAATTGTGGACACCAGTACCACAGAATATCCTCATAACCTGGGCCAAAACAAAGGTGTATACTGCTTACAGTTCACACCAGTAAAGAGCCATTAAATCGGCCCAAGGAAAACTAACAGCACTCTCATATATTACCCAGAGCACCATCTCTGCCTTTAACTTCAAGAATCCCATGTACATTATTCCTGTTAATGATACTCCTATCATGTAAAGAAAATAACCACTTATAATTAGAGATGAGCGAACGCGTTCGTCCGAGCTTGATATTCGTGCGAATATTAGGGTGTTCGGGATGTTCGTTATTCGTAACGAACACCATGCGGTGTTCTGGTTACTTTCACTTCCTTCCCTGAGACGTTAGCGCGCTTTTCTGGCCAATTGAAAGACAGGGAAGGCATTACAACTTCCCCCTGCAACGTTTAAGCCCTATACCACCCCCCTGCTGTGAGTGGCTGGCGAGATCAGGTGTTCGCCTAATATAAAAGTCGGCCCCTCCCGCGGCTCGCCTCAGATGCGGTGTGAGTTAGAT
Source organism: Eleutherodactylus coqui (assembly GCF_035609145.1). NCBI lineage: Eukaryota > Metazoa > Chordata > Amphibia > Anura > Eleutherodactylidae > Eleutherodactylus > Eleutherodactylus coqui. The sequence continues at coordinate 69,799,563 of NC_089847.1, forward strand.
GAGGGACAGTGCTGTTTATACCGGAGCTGCTGTAGGGAAAGAATTGGTAGTTAGTGTAGGCTTCAAGACCCGACAAAGGTCCTTATTAGGGCCACTGATAGCTGTGTGTTGGCTGCTGTTAGCAGTGGGATTTTTTTTTCTTCTCAAAATCGCCTCTGCAGACCGTTGCACCTGGCATTAGGGACAGAAGTGCTGCATAGGCAGGGAGAGTGTTAGGAGTGAGTGTAGCCTTCAAGAACCTCAACGGTCCTTTCTAGGGCCATATTTATCCGTGTGCAGTACTGTCCAGGCTGCTGTTGGCTGTGCTGCATTTTTTTTGGGCTTCTCAAAATCGCCTCTGCAGAGCATTCCACCCTCCATTGATACTGCAGGGAAAGAATTGTATAGGCAGGGCCACAACACAGTTATTATTCATAGAATATACGCAGTGCTGCCTGTTGGTGGGAAAAAACTGAAAACAAATCTATTTGTCCAGCCTCTGTCCGTCCTTACGCCTGTGGAGACGTGTGAGCTGCGTGAAAAACATTGCTAAATCATACGCAGCCAGCTACGCTTTACTGCTGGGTTCGCCATTTGCTTTCCTTAATTGGGAAAAAAAATACCTGCTCTGCCACAGTTAATAACTCTGCTACCCTCACGTTCTGTGACACATAAGCAGGGACACAGCACAGTTATTAAACTTCTCAGGTTCATTGAATATACGCAGTGCTGCCTGTTGGTGGGAAAAAACTGAAAACAAATCTATTTGTCCAGCCTCTGTCCGTCCTTACGCCTGTGGAGACGTGTGAGCTGCGTGAAAAACATTGCTAAATCATACGCAGCCAGCTACGCTTTACTGCTGGGTTCGCCATTTGCTTTCCTTAATTGGGAAAAAAAATACCTGCTCTCCAAGAGTTATAATAACTCTGCTACCCTCACGTTCTGTGACACATAAGCAGGGACACAGCACAGTTATTAAACTTCTCAGGTTCATTGAATATACGCAGTGCTGCCTGTTGGTGGGAAAAAACTGAAAACAAATCTATTTGTCCAGCCTCTGTCCGTCCTTACGCCTGTGGAGACGTGTGAGCTGCGTGAAAAACATTGCTAAATCATACGCAGCCAGCTACGCTTTACTGCTGGGTTCGCCATTTGCTTTCCTTAATTGGGAAAAAAAATACCTGCTCTCCAAGAGTTATAATAACTCTGCTACCCTCACGTTCTGTGACACATAAGCAGGGACACAGCACAGTTATTAAACTTCTCAGGTTCATTGAATATACGCAGTGCTGCCTGTTGGTGGGAAAAAACTGAAAACAAATCTATTTGTCCAGCCTCTGTCCGTCCTTACGCCTGTGGAGACGTGTGAGCTGCGTGAAAAACATTGCTAAATCATACGCAGCCAGCTACGCTTTACTGCTGGGTTCGCCATTTGCTTTCCTTAATTGGGAAAAAAAATACCTGCTCTCCAAGAGTTATAATAACTCTGCTACCCTCACGTTCTGTGACACATAAGCAGGGACACAGCACAGTTATTAAACTTCTCTGGTTCATTGAATATACGCAGTGCTGCCTGTTGGTGGGAAAAAACTGAAAACAAATCTATTTGTCCAGCCTCTGTCCGTCCTTACGCCTGTGGAGACGTGTGAGCTGCGTGAAAAACATTGCTAAATCATACGCAGCCAGCTACGCTTTACTGCTGGGTTCGCCATTTGCTTTCCTTAATTGGGAAAAAAAATACCTGCTCTGCCACAGTTAATAACTCTGCTACCCTCACGTTCTGTGACACATAAGCAGGGACACAGCACAGTTATTAAACTTCTCAGGTTCATTGAATATACGCAGTGCTGCCTGTTGGTGGGAAAAAACTGAAAACAAATCTATTTGTCCAGCCTCTGTCCGTCCTTACGCCTGTGGAGACGTGTGAGCTGCGTGAAAAACATTGCTAAATCATACGCAGCCAGCTACGCTTTACTGCTGGGTTCGCCATTTGCTTTCCTTAATTGGGAAAAAAAATACCTGCTCTGCCACAGTTAATAACTCTGCTACCCTCACGTTCTGTGACACATAAGCAGGGACACAGCACAGTTATTAAACTTAGATAATTCATTCACTAGAGGCAGTGGGGCCTTTCGTTTTCCAAAAAGGGCAAAAATTATATTTGGCCTGCAGTCTTGCGCCAATTTATTTCCTGCCTGTGAAATCAAATCACTGGTAATACAGCATGCTGAGGGGTAGGGGTAGGCCTAGAGGACGTGGACGCGGCCGAGGACGCGGAGGGCCAAGTCAGGGTGTGGGCACAGGCCAAGCTCCTGATCCAGGTGTGTCGCAGCCGACTGCTGCGCGATTAGGAGAGAGGCACGTTTCTGGCGTCCCCACATTCATCGCCCAATTAATGGGTCCACGCGGGAGACGGTTATTAGAAAATGAGCAGTGTGAGCAGGTCCTGTCCTGGATGGCAGAAAGTGCTTCGAGCAACCTATCGTCTACCCGCAGTTCTGCGCCGTCCACTGCTGCCAATCCGAATCCTCTGTCTGCTGCTCCTCCTTCCTCCCAGCCTCCTCACTCCACTACAATGACACCTGCTCAGGAGCGGCAACACTCCCAGGAACTGTTCTCGGGCCCCTGCTTAGATTGGGCAGCAGCGGTTCCTCTCCCACCAGAGGAGTTTATCGTCACTGATGCCCAACCATTCGAAAGTTCCCGGGGTCCGGGGGAAGAGGCTGGGGACTTCCGCCAACTGTCTCAACAACTTTCTGTGGGTGAGGAGGACGATGACGATCAGACACAGTTGTCTTGCAGTGAGGTAGTAGTAAGGGCAGTAAGTCCCAGGGAGCAGCGCACAGAGGATTCGGAGGAAGAGCAGCAGGACGATGAGGTGACTGACCCCACCTGGTGTGCAACGCTTACTCAGGAGGACAGGTCTTCAGAGGGGGAGTCAAGGGCATCAGCAGGGCAGGTTGCAAGAGGCAGTGCAGTGGCCAGGGGTAGAGGCAGGGCCAGACCGAATAATCCACCAAGTGTTTCCCAAAGCGCCCCCTCGCGCCATGCCACCCTGCGGAGGCCGAGGTGCTCTAAGGTCTGGCAGTTTTTCACAGAGACGCCTGACGACCGACGAACAGTGGTGTGCAACCTTTGTCGCGCAAAGCTCAGCCGGGGAGCCAACACCAACAGCCTCACCACCACCACCATGCGCAGACATATGATGGCCAAGCACCCCGCAAGGTGGGACAAAGGCCGTTCACCGCCTCCGGTTTGCACCCCTGCCTCTCCCCCTGTGCCCCAACCTGCCACTGAGATGCAACCCCCCTCTCAGGACACAGGCACTACCGCCTCATGGCCTGCACCCACACCCTCATCTCCGCTGTCCTCGGCCCCATCCAGCAGTGTAGTTCAGCGCACCGTTCAGCCGTCGCTTGCGCAAGTGTTCGAGCGCAAGCGCAAGTACGCCGCCACGCACCCGCACGCTCAAACGTTAACCGTCCGCATCGCAAAATTCATCAGCCTTGAGATGCTGCCGTATAGGGTTGTGGAAACTGAGTCCTTCAAAAGTATCATGGAGGCGGCGGCCCCGCGCTACTCAGTTCCCAGTCGCCACTACTTTTCCCGATGTGCCGTCCCAGCCCTGCACGACCACGTCTCCCGCAACATTGTGCGCGCCCTCACCAACGCGGTTACTGCCACGGTCCACTTAACTACGGACACGTGGACAAGCACAGGCGGGCAGGGCCACTACATCTCCCTGACGGCACATTGGGTGAATTTAGTGGAGGCTGGGACAGAGTCAGAGCCTGGGACCGCTCACGTCCTACCCACCCCCAGAATTGCGGGCCCCAGCTCGGTGCTGGTATCTGCGGAGGTGTATGCTTCCTCCACTAAAGCACCCTCCTCCTCCTCCTCCTCCTCTGTCTCACAATCAAGATGTGTTAGCAGCAGCATGTCGCCAGCAGTCGGTGTCGCGCGGTGTGGCAGCACAGCGGTGGGCAAGCGTCAGCAGGCCGTGCTGAAACTACTCAGCTTAGGCGATAAGAGGCACACGGCACACGAACTGCTGCAGGGTCTGACACAGCAGACCGACCGCTGGCTTGCGCCGCTGAGCCTCCAACCGGGCATGGTCGTGTGTGACAACGGCCGTAACCTGGTGGCGGCTCTGCAGCTCGGCAGCCTCACGC